>NC_060904.1:15280810-15408310 GCF_014805685.1 Silurus meridionalis | reverse complement strand
ACTCATTACTACCAACAAGAAATAAAGCAAAAAATAAATCAAAAACGCTTGCACAAACATTTTAATAAAATTGAGTTTGTTTGTTTTTCTATTATTATTTGTAAAAGACACATGAGACATTCGAGAGACAACCGAACAGGACGTCTTTTTTAATTTAGACGAACCTTCGTTTCCATTCGTAACCTACAGAATTACACGTTCATGTCACCGTTACCAATAATAACTTTTTTCCATTTAGCATTTACAACTACGTGCATCGGCAATAACAATTTGCCATTTACTAATGGCATTAAGATGTATACGTCCCATCCCCCACCTTCCTTCCTGTATCCTTTCTTCCTTCCTTTACACTTCTCACTTTTGAACGAAACTATTTTTTGTATAGCTGCAGGCAATACATTAACAGATTTAGTCAACTGACTCCTGTATAATTTGGCTCTTTTATTAAACAGCTCTTAAAAGTGTGACGTTTTTACAAGTGTGCTTTATCCCCTGTGAGCATCCTGAGAGGAACAATATAGAATATAGAGCATTTTTATTATTTCTTTGATTAATTGTTTAATACATTTTTATATACCAGCTTACAGACTATACATACGTGCATTGATATCTGAAGCGATGTTTATAACCGATTTACAATGATCAATAATCATTGTGTATAAACTTACTATACACAGTATATTTGTTACAAATTGACCCCCGGTCATATCCGCTCTGTATTTCAGAATAAGTTGTATACGCAAGATATACAGTATATCGAGTATATACAAAGCATATAAACATCTAATGTGCTGCAGTTCTGCATGAGGAAATGGCTGTGAGGGCTAACCACACTTTACAGCCATGAGAAAAGAAACACATCTCAAAACGCTCATCTTTTGCACCTTGAGGTGGGTGGGCTTCTACAATTAAACTTCTTACTAACAGATTCTTTAAACCTAGAATTTAAATGAACATGGTCAAGGGTGTGGGTAGAAAGCTAAGGATTGGAGAAAGGATTAGAAAAGACATCAGGTGTGGTTTCTTCCAATCTTTCTGAATGCATTGTTTTCCCGCTGTTGAGTGGACAGTTGTGTAAACGTGTATGTGGTTTCCTCATAAAATGGCTACTGTGGGTATAATTAGAATACTGAATCATTTTAACTTAACAAAATCTTTACACGATACTGAGCAGCAGAGGTGTGAGATAATGAAGTAAAAAAAAACTTTGCTGTACTTAAGAAGTTTTCTGGTATTTGTACTTTCTACTTCTTCAAACATACATTTTTCAAACAGGCTTAGTTATAATGTATGTGATGAAATGTCAATATTTCTTCTCATTGCATGCAATTTTCAGCCCATCAACCTATTTCCTCCCATTGTGCAGCTTTTTCAATCCACCACTGGTGTATAATTTCCTGGCTCTCACACACCACAGATGTAGACTAGATTATGAAGCTATTGATGAGAAGGCAGAAGGCAACATGAAGTATGAGGTTAACGTGGATGAGACAGAGGGAGTCAGTGATGTAAACATGACTGAGAACAGAGAAATTCCTGATCACATGATCATCATTATCTTTTCATTGCTTTTGTTGTTGTTCAGCCTGGATACATTAATTAGATAACAAAATTAGAAATTTGTTTTTGTATTAATATATTAATATGATGTGGGGTTCAGTTCCTAATTTGACACTAAAACAGGTAGTAATAATGGCTGCTTTTTAAATTATGTACATGTCAGAGTCCAAACTTTACTTTTAGTTAAATAACAAAGTGTAATCAGTACTTCAACGTTTACCAGAGTCTTTTAAAATTTGAGTATCTGTTCTAAGTAAAGGAAGTGTGTACTTTGAAACATTTAAAGCTTAATGCATTAAACATAATTATGAAAATTGTGACATATACTGTAAGAAATTAATATTAATGCTGACACAGCACATGTTAACCTGAGATTTTATTACCAATTGACACAGAAATGCAAAACACTCATCCTTTTGTTTTCTGGCTCACAAAACCTGTAATTTACAGACCAAAATTCACACCAACACAACAAGCCGAAGGCGAAGAAAAACAGAGAATAAGCGCCAATACTCTTCCACGTCCTTTCTCCTTCAGAAAATTTCCGTCCAGCCTGATTTTGCTCCAGTAAATGAATGTTGCTTCCCGTTTCTTTATGAAAAATATGTTCTACATGATAAAGAAACCAAATGCGTTATCACTCTTCCATGACGTGACAAATAAAACGCGATTTGAATCATATAAGTTTTTCTCAGTTGCAAACCAGTAAGTGCATTTCGCAAAAAACAATTAGAACAAACAGCACCATACAGTTTTACTTGCAAAAACCTGTAATTTTCTCACAATCCATCTCTCGAAAGTAAGTATTCGTGTCAATAGACATATTGCTATCAGAATTACCTTTTTTTCCAGTATTTCTTGATGGAAACTTCAGTTTGGATTACAATGATTGAAAAAGGAACATTCTTCTTTACGGCATCTATGAAATCCAACAATACAAATGTACACATTACTGTATGTGGGATATTGATTGCAAAAGACCAGACAGGATTCAGATTTTTACTGTACTGTACTAGTGTTCATTCATTTCCTGGTTCATCCATTTTCAGAAATCTATGTTTTTTTGTCTGTATATGCTCAGCAATTCAAGGCTCATGATTCAACTTATCTATTTTAGAGAACTAGTTGATCATTGGTTGATACTGATGCCTTACAATTAGTAACATTCAAGATTCATCTGCACAATTTATCAATTTTTGATTAATAGAAATTTAAGATTGACAGATTACTGGTTTAACCATTTTGCACTGAACTGATGCTGAGATGTTTTGGGGGTTGAGAATATTCCGGTGAGATCCAGAATAATATATTTGGCTCAATATGAACCTAAAACAACTGATAATGTAGGAAACAGGAGAAACGTGTACGCATTCACTTAACTGACTGTACCAAAGAATTCACATTTAGTTTGAAGCTATGAGAAATTACACAAGTGACTCCATGATGTAGCGGTTGAACAAGTAGTTTTGACAATTTCATTTCTGATCTGAGAAACTGTCAGTATTACAGTAAGGTGGGCCTCACACTAGTTCCCCTAAAACACATTTCTATGTTGTCTGTTGAGTGTCTACAGGAACTTTGAGATGCGTATGTAAGAGTATGTAAGGTATACAGAATGTCTTTGTCTGGGCTCACACATCTATGGTTACCATGTTTTATTAGTTCAGGTTTTGTTCAGTGTGTATATACTGTACATACTAATGTATTTGTCAGTTGTCTGCATTAAACTGAAGAACATATGTGCCATTCTGTGTGCTGTGTGATTCCTCCCTGATCAGAAAAGACACCATGGGGAATGTAGATTGCATGCAAAAACTCCAAAAATTAATTTTTAGTTTGGTTCATGATAAAAATCTAAAAGAAAACAGAGAAACAGAAATAATGTGACAATACAGGAGAAAGATTCTTATACCAGCTTAATCCAACTCGTATTTAGATCAGAAGCCAGAGTCAACTCCATAACATGGAAATAATTTAATACACACTTACGCAATATGACGAATAAACAAACTCTACATGTAAAAATAAGTAAAAACAATACGATTCATAAAGTATCAGGCCATTCTCCTCAGCCCAGACAGTCACAACAAATTATTACTTTGTAGTGCTTAGTTACAAAATCCAATTTGCCCGGGTCCTTCAAGATAACCTCCTCCACTCCAAGTCGTTAGCATTTTTTTCCAAGTCATTAGCAATAAACAAATGTGCATAATAAATAAGAGCGTGTCCGTTCGGTGGCTCTCCTTCATAGTTAGCCGAGCGCTTCGTCCACGGAGGCGCTGCTAATTGAGCAGCGTCAGAGGAAGCATCTGTGTACCCGTTTGCTGAATAAACGGCACTAAACTGGAAGATCATTACTTAGAGCTTAGCAGTTTCCTGAGGCTTGTCCCGGTTTTTCGCTTGGATACAGATCAAGTCCTGTGCACCTCACTCTGAATTTTGTCCACTAATGAGTAGTTGACAGCAGTACAGTTTGGCTCGTGGACTGATCGTAAAATGTATTTGTTTATTTTTTTATCAGAATGCAGACTGTACTGTCTCAGGGTCTTTGTCTACGTCTGTGGACCTGTTTAAAAAGAGAAAAGAAAGATTATGTATATTCAGGTCAGCTCATAAGGAACCAACTGCTCCTATACAGTGGTAAAAATAAAATGTTCTATTACTTCGAGAACACAATGGAAATTTTAGAATGCTAATTCGCATATGCTAGGTCTTAATGCAAGTAATAAAGCACTTGTCTATGTGCTGTTCTAGTAAAAGAATCATGATCAAGGCTGTGTCTTTAATTCACTATACCTTTACAACAGCTAACGTGTTTTATTCCTCTTATACCAGCGAAATATTCCAATGAAAACAGGTTTTTATTCATTAAAGAATATAGCTGTGTCGTATCTGTGAAACTAAATAGTTCCTGTTATCACTTATGTTATAACAGCATTAAGCAGTTACTCCCAAACCAGCTTCTCTTTTTCTGTCTTGAAATGAGACAACAAATATTTCAGCTTGTCAGATTGGCGAGAAACCGTGAAAGCGTAAATGTCCTGAAAAATTTCCCTGGGCTAAAATCACGCATCGAAAAGAGACATCACCCGCCAGGATATCTTTACAGTATACACACCGATCAGGCATAACATTAGGACCACCTGCCTAATATTGTGTTGGTCCCCTTTTGCTGCCAAAGCAGTTCTGCCCTATCGAGCATTAACAGCATTAACTTCTTAGCAATTTGAGCTACAGAAGATCGTCAGGTGGATCGGACCACACATGCATCAATAAACCTCAGCCGCCCGTGACCCTGATGCTGGTTTACCACTGTTCCTTCCTTGGACCACGTTTGATAGCTACTGACCACTGCAGACCAGGAAAATCCCACAAGAGCTGCAGTTTGAAGATGCTCTGACCCAGTCGTCTAGACGTCACAATTTGGCCCTCGTCAAACTCAAAGCTCAAATCCTTACGCTTGCCCGTTTTTCCTGCTTCTAACATTAACTTTGAGGACAAAATGTTTGCTGCTGTCTAATAAATATATCCACCCACTAACAGGTGCCATGATGAAGAGATAATCAGTGTTCTTCACTCACATAATGATATAATGTCATAATGTTATGCCTGGTTGGTGTCTATCAACAGTTAAAAAACTGTTAGTTCTGGTCCTCTCATTTGATTGGTTGAGCAATGTTTCCACAAGTGGTTATGTTTCCTGTCTGTGTTTACCACATACAGTGAGATCCTACTTCCTAGATCGAAACAGATACACCATCAACAAGCAGATCAAACAATATTTTTCAACTTTTAAAATAACTTTTAAGCTGTCCAAAATTTAATATCTTAATTAAGTTAATATTTTGTTTACAGAAATATTATTGTTTAGACATACACTATATGGACAAAAGTATTGGAACACCTGACTTTTCTAGCTATACAGGTAGTTCTTCAACAAAAGGTTCTTCAACAAAAGGTTAGGATGCGGCGCTCTCACCGCTGCGGCCCGGGTTCGATCCCCGGTCAGGGAACCAACCCCAGCCACTCTTAGTGCCGGTCCCAAGCCCGGATAAATGGGGAGGCTTGTGTTAGGAAGGGCATCCAGTGTAAAAACGTGCCAAATCAAACATGCAGATGATCTGCTGTGGTGAAAAATTAAGCCATAAAGCCATCTCCATGAAGATATGGTTTACATGGTTTGGAGTGAAAGATCTTGAGGGTGAATGAACTCAAATCTCCACAAGCACACTTCAAAATCTAGTAAAACCATCTTAAAAGAGTGAAGGTTATTATAATAGCAAATAAGGACTAAATGTGGCATCGGATGTTCAAAAAGCACTTTCACAATTTATGATCAGGTGTCCACAAATGTTTGTCCATATAGTGTAGTTTTGGAAAGAAAATCATTTTTGAATTAATTTCCTGGTGGGCTAAGATAAACATTTCTGCTAATGTCTTACATTTGTTATGATTATGCCTGTAATATCCCTTACTGTCCACTAGAGGTCACGGTCACCGTGACTTTGTTTTCATGGAAAATGAATAGTTCCACGTTACCCATTACTTCTGATCCACTAAAGCAATTCTAACAATCATTACATGTGTTCATGGCCTAGTTGGATGCAATCCATGAGAATCAGTAAACGGGATGTTCAAGGTCCTAAATCTAAACTCTCACATTTCGGGGCCAGACCACCTACAGTATTTTATGGGAGATGTTTGGAAATTAGATCACCTGAAAAAAAAAAACTCCATACCAAAAGCAACCCAAATTTAGTCTTGAACCAAAACATTTGAGCTGTAAAGCAGCAATGTGATTTACGTTCTTAAATGGCTAAATATAAAAAATTAACCTAGATTGAGTGAAGCACTTATTTCCTGAGTCTTTCTGCAAGCTTAGGCTACACTGACACTAATTCAGATACATTTGAAAACACGCTCCGTGTCTTAAAACGCTCCACGTCCACACTTTCGTTTGAGTCATTTCCCAAAAGTTGCTCATCCAAACATGAAACATCTGAAAATGCTGTGTCCCCATACTGCTCTCGAGCAAAAGGTAAGACGCTTCATTCCTGTCTGCCGTTTATTTACTTTCCACCTCTTTGGAATGTCGTAGCAATGAATAAAAATGCGTCATCCATTTTCAAAGCCTCCGTTTACATAGTCCACACTGCGATTTCAAATTTATCCACTTCGAAAAGCATTTTCAAAAGCTACGTTTTTTTGACCGACAACGGCGCCTTACTGTGAATAGAAAAGCGTTTGCACTGAAAAACGGAGAAATAAAAATAAGCCTTACGGAAGTGTATAAGTGTGGGCATGGAATTAGTCTCACTTTTCTTACCTGTGTGTTGCCTTGCCATTGTGCATTGGGATGCATGTGAGGGTTTGCTGGGTGAAGATTGTGATGGGTAGCTCTTGCATGCATTGGCATTTTATGCGGTCTATGTCCATGGTGCATGCCCACAGGCCGTCTCTTCACCTGAACTGGCATAACAGCATGTGGTTTTTGTAAACGCACTGGAGGTAGAGTTTTAAACTCTTCTGGACGTAAAACTGGAGGGGAACCGGAGCAGCTTGACCAGCCCTGTTGATCGGCAAAGCAGGAAGAGTTTGAGCAGGTGTTGACTGAGCTCCAGGATGCCCCAAGGCAGCTTGAGTCTGTTGATTCTGGATGTTGTGCTGCTGCAAAGCAGCCTGAGTCAGCATTCGGAGATTTGAATGGACAGCAGTCTGCCTCTTATCTGGACCTGCCTGATTGTTCAAGTTTGTTGGTTGAACAGCCTGCATTTGAACAGCTGATTTTGAGGAACAGAGACGTGTGCACTCTCTGGGACATGTCTCTGGGACGTGATGGTCTGTGGAGGTATCCGACTTTGACGATCAGCCCGTGGCTCAGCAATCACGTTAGGCTGCACAATTTGCGTTGATGCGCTGCGGTCCGCACGAGCACGTGTCTGGGCAGCACTGTGAGCAAGCTGTCTCAGAAAGTTTCTTCTTGAAGATCTGGAAATGTTCCGCACCCGTTCATCCACAGGAGACCTCGCAGGTCTTAGAGCTGAGATGAATTCTGACTGACTGATTGTGATGAACTACTTTCCCCTGTTGAATTTTCGGATTCGGAACTGTCCATTTGAGGATTTGGATACGCGGGTGTACCATGCATACGGTCCCAAGGCATCTGACGCGGTGTGTATTAGCATCTGAGCTATCGAGTGAGTATCCCGACTGTCTACGAGTCGACTCATAGTTAGGATAGGTCTCTTCAGTATTGCGCCTCGAGCGTGTCTGGTTGGTGACCTGCTGGTCCCTGCGTTGTCCATTTCTTGTAGTGCTACTGTGGGAGGGTTGTGCTAAATTACCAACATTATCCATCCTAGTCTGAGGACTCGAACATGACCCTCGGACATGATGAAGATTTGAGTGACTAGCGTTCGCTCGCTCCGGCTGGATGGTATTGGTTTGTTGATCGTTAGAGTGTGCAGTGTTCTGGTTCGGTTGTCCGGAAGGGACAAGGGGCTGAGGTGCATTTAGACTGACTTGCACAGTTTGAGGCTGTGTGGTGGCGTTCTGGTGCTGTGGTAGTGTACTGAGATTTATGAGGACTGTATGAGGTCCGAGCGCCGTGTTGCCTGTTTGTATGAGAATATTCGGGTTCTGCTGGCCCTCTTGTTGGGACAAGTCAGCGTTGCGTCGATGTAAATCACTATTCCGCTGGCTATTGTGTAGGCGGGCACTGGAGTGGAGGTTGGCATTATGTGAGAATGTATCAGCATTAAGATGACCGTTGGATAGGATGGCACTGGTGTTGGTTGCTCTGTTTTGTGTCTGCATATTGATGTTATAGTTGTTGTGTTGGCCATTGGTTGGTTGATTCTTTGATCTAACAAGTCTGTTATCGTTGTGCACCGGTGGGTCAGGCTGGTCACCCTGGCTCACAAACCCACGATTGTCAAGACCATTCTGTGGAGCTGAAATAACCTGATAAAGGAAACAAAACCACTAAATGATGGGTTCCCATACTTTCATATATACCAGATTTAAGGATATTCAATGACTTTTTTTACGCAGCACTTATTTTATATCAAGCACCTATCAAATGTACACCCCAGCATATATAGCGTCATGAAAGACCACTTAATTTTTAAGAGTACTTTTCACTTACACTTAACATTTACATAAAAATTTCAGAGTAATAATGATGTTTTCAATGTGTAGGCTTCATAAATGTATAACTGTTTTGAGCAGTCATGTTCAAACTGAATCAAATAAATTGAAGTGAATGAGTTCATACTGGTAATATTCTAAATGCTGCTCAGGAAAGTTCTTGAAAATACAAAAAATAATAAATATATATATTGCATGCTGATACACACGTTTTTCTCCTGTAGAAAACAGGTATAAAGAAAAGGCTTAGCGTGACTAATGCATTAAAGGCAGTGATATTATAAGCACCAATTCAGTATCATTTTAAACAGGCACGCAGGATGTGAACTCAAAGCGTTCGTTATGTTCATTTTTTGGCTTTTCTGTTGATTGTATATAATATGCTTTATTAATACGGTGTTCTTATTAATACGAATGTTCCTTTCAGAGACAGCAAATGTCACAGGTCCAACCCCTGCCAAGTAGGAAATCAAGTGAAGGGAAGTACAGCAAGGGAAAACACTTGAACACTGCTAGCAATGTAATGTTTAAAAATCCCAAAACAAAAATTCTACTAGTAAAAAGGGGGGCCATGATAAATTTTTCTATTTCGCTATAAGCTTAGCTATCTGGCTAACATTTCATTGTATCCAGACAGACTCTTAACAAATATTTACTGATAAGATTAAAGCACTATTCTACTAAACAAAATGTTTTTTAGATTTCTTTCAAGGACCTAATTTTTTTTTTTTCCAGACCTTGAATCCATGTGCCTGAAATTCAAATTAAGAAGGGTGGGAACTCTGGTTCTTACTGTTGGCCTTTCATTCAGGTTGTGCTTCTGCTGTCCAATGACTGTCCTGAGTCTCTGATCAGCTGCAACAGATGAAGTAAATCAGTATCAGCGAAGTCAAAAAAAAAAAAAAAAACATTATCAGTTGTACATCATGACAGATCGGTTTTACCTTTCCGCTGGCGTATAATCAGTATGATGGCAACGATGATTAACACGAGAGCTACGAAGCAGGCCACGACAATTCCAGCAACCGCACCTACACTTAGACATGTACCTGTAAGAAAATCTTTTTTTTATTATCTACAAATAGAAAGCGGTTAGTCACAGTCAGTGAAGCAAGATAAGATACGAAACATGTACAGGCAAACCTGCCTTGCTGTATAGAATACATTTTGTGGATTAACAGTAACATTAACATTAGAAGATGCTTGTAAATACACATTAACTAGTATCTCAATTGCAAAGATTCTACTGTAGCTTGATATGTTTGTGCAACCTGCCTGCCAGGATAATTAATTTGCTTATTAGTCGTCATAACAAATGCTAAACATATTTCTGGAATGAGACACTGAGAAAAATAAAGACATGAGAGTGATAAGTATGGTAATTTTTCTCCACCCACTTACTGTTTTTCTCCAGTTAAGCATTTGAGAAAAAAAAAAAAACACCTACCGCCACCAGCACCACCACCACCCCCACCAAGCATCGCCGTTCCAGCGCCAGAAACTCACTCACGACACTGAGGCTAATCTGCTGCTGTGACGTTTGGATTGTGATGCTGTTACTAGCTGAGCATGTATACTGGCCACTCTGATTGGTGGAAAAAATCTGCAAGTTCAGCGTGCCACTGTTTGCCTGGCTGGATGTCAGAGGTACACCATTCAGTTGCCATGACAAAAGAGCAGGGGGCAGGGAGACAGACGTGCAGGTAAGTTGGACCGTCTGGCCAATGGTGGCATCTCCCCCACCAACACAATCGGAGGAGGTTCTTGTTACCTGGGGGGTGTCTGGACCATCTGTATCAGACAGAAATGATATGTATTATTATTAACATAAGTAAATGTAAATGCTCTATTGCTGTGCAAGGGGATTATTTTAAAGGTGATAGTGTGTAAATGTAGATAAATAAAGTACTCTTGTAAACAGAGCAAGTCTCGAAACTTTCTGATACCACCTCGTAGAAGCATATATTGTTATTGTTTTGTTAATATTGTTTTTTTATTCTTTATATTCACGTATATACTTTTACGTATCGCATCTGGTATTTGGTACAAATATCTTCATGAGACTCACAGTATACGGTGAGACTTGCAGTAGCAGTCTGGCTGCTGACTGGGTTGCTGACGGTGCAGCTGTACTGGCCGGCATCGTTCCTGTTTACTGGGCTGATAACCAGAGAGCCAGCGTTGACCACAAAGCGAGGATCTGAGGGAAGATTGGTGCTACCTTTACCCCATATAATGCTTGTGTTGGTGCCTGAAGTCCAGCTGCAGGTCAAGGACACGTTGCCGCCCTCTATAGCCAGCGAGGGCACGACTAGGTTTACTGCACCCACAGCAACTGAACAGAAAAAAAAATCAGAAAAGATCAGAACTTTAAGGTCAGTCTATAAACTGAGCCATCCTGCTGCATTCTTGTTTAGAGATTGGACTATAAAGTTGGGATTCTAATGTAATTGATGTACTATTTAGTACTGAAAAGCTTCAAAAAACAATCACATGGTTGCCAGCAGGGAAGTGGTTTCGCAAACAAGAGATCCTGTTTTATTTTAACACCTTTTTAGTGGGTTTTAGTATCACTACACATTTAAAACACTTTCTTACCAAACACAGACAAAGTGACCGAGCGTGAGTTGGTGGCCAGTCCTGTGGAAGCAAGTGGTGTTACGGTGACCGTGTAGATTCCCGCATCACTCAGTTGGCTGTTGCTGATTGTGAGCTGGGTGGCACTGATGCTCACTCTGCCTTGGTACTGTGCGATCGGATTAAGCACAGCTTGGTTATTGATCCACTGACCCAAGGTGCCTCCTCCGGGAGCGATCCACGCGATGGAAAAGATACTGGAAATGGTTTGCAGTGTAAACACGGCATTGTTTCCTGTAGCCACAAGCACGGGGGAACTTTGGAACTGAATGGGCACCAGGTCTTGACATGATGCCAGTCGACAAACTGTTAAAAAAAAAAAGGTGTTTTTAGGACCCTATTACATTTACATTTAGAGGATTTGGCAGACACGTTTATCCACAATTATCTGATTTATACAATTGGGCAGTTTACGGTTATGGGTTTCGCTCATAGCCCAACACTGGTATCTTGGCGGTGCTGGGATTAAAACATACAACCTTCTGATCAGAAGTGCAACATCTTTAATGCTGAGCTGCCATTTCTCCACCTATTCTGCTCTAGTTTTAAACTAAAGTCATAACTTAGCCAGTGTTCTTCCACCCAAATGTCTTTCCACATAGCCGTTACCTAAGACATCTGGTCTTGGTGATGAAATAATACACTGCACTTTATAAACACAAGTATGTAAGTACCTAATCATCATGTCCAAATACGCCTGATGCTCATCCAATTAAGGCTGGCCACTGGATTTTGAGCATTTTCCCAATGTAAATTTATTATTTAACTAATTGGAAGTTTGTTCGAAATCTTTGCAAATGTATTACAAATAAAAACCATGTACATAAGTATTCACAGCCTTTGCCATGACACTCAAAATTGTGCTCAGGTGTTTTCAATGATCATCCTTAAGATATATTTCTACAACTTGATCAGAGTCCACCTGTGGTAAATTCAGTTAATTGGACATGATCTGGACATGTCTGTCTATAAAAGGTCCCACAGTTAATAGTGTAAGTCAGAGCTCAGACCAAGCCATGAAATCTATGGAAATATGAGGTATTGTTTGTAGAATGTTGCTGAAAATAATGAATAATTGAATCCATTTTGCATTAAGGCTGAAACATAAAAAAAAAAAAAAAGGAATGGTGGAAAAAAGTGAAGAGCTGTGAATATTTTCCGGATCCACTGTATATATCTTGGCCCAAGGGCCTCCTACTTTTGCAAACAAAGTCCATGTTGATTTTAAGCACCATTTGATTGATTGTGTAAGGAAATGACATTCCATGTTAGCCACAGCGGATCCTCCGCATGTTTGATTTGGCACATGTTTTTACGCTGGATGCCCTTCCTAACGCAACCCTCCCCATTTATCCGGGCATGGGACCGGCACTGAGAGTGGCTGGGGTTGGTTCCCTGACCGGGGATCGAACCCGGGCCGCTGCGGTGAGAGCGCTGCATCCTAACCACTAGACCTCCAGGAGACCTCCCATCGAACATGATTGTTAGAAACTTGGGGCGAGGAACCCTGCATGCTGGGAAGCTTCAACAGCCCACATATATAGAAAAATAAAACAAGTCTTTGATTTCAGAAATGAATGACGTGAATGAAAACAAAGTCCGTTCTGCTTCAAGTAGGTTTCACTGTAAATAAAATGCAGTCAAACCGGCTGAACACGTTCTACTATTACTGTGTTAAACACACCGATGCATAACTATGGGCTTTCGTTATCTAAAAAAAAACATCTAGGATCCGGCTACATGCCATGAATTAGCTTTGATGCTTTTGCATTGTAGATTTTGCGACAAATTGAAAGGAGAAAAAAAAATATTCAAGTATTCAGGCAAAAACATAACTGAATGCACCTTGGTGGAAATTCGATACGTGTCTGGAACTGGACTGGAACTGGACTGAAGCAAGAATCTGATTCCGATCCAATTCAGGCAAGCGGGTTAGACTTGACTCTCATAATATTGTGTTTCTTGTTTTTTTGAAAGCTGTTCATTCTTGTTGCCAAGTTTACATGGAAGTCGTTTGGCTGACTTATCATCCAAATCAACTGAGCAGCTTGTTGATGCTGGAAATTGAACTCAAAAGCTTCTGGTCAGTAGCATAATGCCCCTGTGACCAAAGTACCACTACCCTGAGCTGTCTTTCAAAACAGGGTGTAGGTACAGGTGTGAACGTGTTGTCTACGATGCACTGGGAGTTGGATACGGGGCATTGCTTTGTGATGCTTCTCTGCAATGTGAAACTATGGGATGTTTGCATTTTTTTTATATAGTGAATTACCATATTTAGCATATACAATGTAACTTTAGAAGTGTAAAGCATTTTCTTATTGCTCAAAACCTCAAAATAAAGCGTATCGACCGGTATTGTATCGCAATGCGTTAACATCGCGATATGACAACAAACGATATATTGCGCAACCCCGAGTTCTAACCTCCTTTACACTTAAAATAACACCTGTGTTGTTGTTGTTCTTTTTTATTATTATGTCAATATGGGTAAAACGAAAGCAGAAACATGGTATACCTGCCAAAATTATGAGCACACATGAACACGGCAATAAATTCATCTCAGTCTGGACGATCTGCAACAAAACACATCTGAGATCAGATTCAACGCGTCTAGGAACTGCACTAAGAACTATACAAAATATTTTATGATTATATTATGAAATATTATTATTTAAGTATAATACAAATTTTTTTTTTGTTATTGTTTATCATAAAAACGCGCATACTCACTCAGTGATTTATTTTCCGTCATGTTTCGGTCGCACCTGCCTAAAGAACCGTCACGGTGGACACTACTCTCAATACCAGCTTCTATTAGATGTGCAGTGCACTACATAGTGTGCAGAATGCCTTTTCAGCATGCCCTATGTAGTGCACTAATGTAGGGGTTGGAGCTGCATTTGAGCGGCTTGTCACTTCCTGATTTTCCAGTTTGGTCTGAATACAATGTCACATGTGAGACCATGTTTAACTCTCAGGATTAGAGATAAAGATCTGTTGTTGTTTTTTTCATACATTATTTAAAGTATGGTTTAATATTAAAAAAGTTAAATGAATATTTAAAATAAAATGTATCACAAGAATATAGCATTAAAAAAAATACATATTAAATATATGCTTAAAGCATAAAAGTTGACTTTCATTTTATTTCTTGACGTTAATCAACTTAGGGTGTTGAATGACCTTTTGTGGCTGAATAAACACGGCTTACAGTAAATGTATCCAGCGGCAGGATGTGCATTTCGCACTTTCAGTGGTGTCCTGCATGAATCAATCCACCTCTTAATACCATCATTACGAGCAACAGCTATAGAAACCATCAATCTAATAGAGAGTTCGCTGCATCAGAGACAGGAATCTCATCCATATAAATGCATTACTAACGCAAGAATCCCATGAAAACATTTCAACAAGTCTCCTTTCACTGCAGCCACAACTGCAACACCTGCATACATCTGTAGTAGAAACATCGATATGAACCTCATAAAATGAGCCCAGGTTTTCTGTGTGTTTTTGCCTGAAAAAAAAATCTCTGTCTGGACCTGTTAGGTGATAGTCTAGACTCTGAGCTTTTTCCTATATTGAAGTAATTGCTTACTATAAATAATGCCTTCAAAAAATACAACGTCTAAGGAAGTTTGTGATAAGCTATGAATATTCCATGGAAGTTTTCTCCTTATCGCAACATCTGGTGACCGTTACCAGAGAAAAGTTTAGCAAAATAACAGAAGCTGTTCCTTCCTAGCAAATATATCCACAGGCGAAACTGGTCTAAACTAGTTTGCACTCAATAACCAAGACGAGGGGAAATAACCAATAAATGTAACCAAGGAGAAACACGCGAAAATCTAAAAAACTTTTCAGAAGAATAGCCTTTATTTGTTATATATTCATTACAGCACGGTGAAATTCGTTCTTCGCATGTCCTAGCTTGCTCAGAGGCTGGGGTCAGAGCGCAGAGTCGGCCATGATACGGCGCCCCTGGAGCACAGACGGTTAAGGGCCTTGCTCAAGGGCCCAAGATTGGCAGCTTTTTTTTTTTTGCGATACCGGGGCTTGAACCCCATACCTTCCGATCAGTAACCCAGCACCTTAACCACTGAGGTACCACTCCCCATAAGAGAAGAGACAACGATTAGGAATTGATTATTGTTTTCTCCGAAATTTGGTTTGTGTATAGCGTTACCCTGACCACAGGTCATCTAAAATAATAAATATAAAAAGTGCTATAAAAACTGTGCCCATTTTAGACAATATTTCAGATTATTCATTGGTGTTGGAGGATTTTATAGACCCGTGTAAATGTAGCTGAGTACGTGCGATAGGTTGCTCTCGATGCACTTTATGTAGCTTAATGTTGTAGCTTTATGTTGTTTAGTGCAGCACCAGGGTTCTGGAGGAACGTGGTCTCGTTTTTTACTGTGTACTGTGTACCACTGTTTATAGTAGAAATGACAATAAAAGCCTCTTGACTTGTCTCTTGACTTGACATGATGTGGCATCTGTGCTTACTAACAACTGTGATTGAAAACCCATTTGTGGTTGTAATGTTTGAGTGTCAGTGAGGGTTGCTTTCTGGGTGCACGCTAAAGTAAAGGCAAGTGTGTAGTAAAACATATGGCCCAATAAAGTTGGTTGTCTAGCTGTTTTATTTTCATCAGTCTGCCAAGTGCTTGATTGGCCTTTTCATTTAATATATATAATTAAATGAAAATAGGCAAACCTCAGACCTTCAAAAAAACCAATCCAAAAACCCAAATTGTCTAAACATACATGTTATTTGTGAGTAAGTTCTGGTTTCTCTTCTCACAGGTTTTTCTTCCAGTGCTCACTTACTATTCTTATGCAATCATATGTCTTTATATACATGATTTATAAAGTATTGCAGTACATGAACATGTGAAAATGCATTTGGACACATGGAAATAAATGAATTGTGAAAATCTGCTATGTAGCAGATCCCTTCTCAGTGCCTCAGTGCCTATTTGCATGAAATACACAAAAACAGATCCTACATTATAAATGTTAATGTAGGCCTTGGCAACATGTAAAATACTTTTCCTTAAGGCTCAGGACGTTAGATAAAGTCTTGCTATTCGGGTATTTGTTGAATCCAACAGCGTTTCATAACGACTAAAGTCAATACTCTTTTCTAGACACCAGGATGATTCAAAGTTTAGTTTTTCTTGTTATGTATTGGTTTTTTTTGTTGGGCTTTTTTTTGTAGCACACTATGCTAGACTCACACTAGACTCAGAACATAAAAATCTTGTTAAGAATCCTTGTATAAGCATCTTTTTCTTATATGATACTATGATGAAGTATTGTAGTAAGCTACAGTTACTATAATTCCTGAAGTGTTCACAGTAATACTATATGATTTGATCATATTTGGATGCTTTTTGGGTTTTTTTTCAGGCAACCAGCCATGATATTTCATCAAGAGATTGCTTTACCACCTAGATTTTGCCGGTATACCAACATTTTGAGCAAAACTATATATACACCATTTTAACTTTAATTAAATTTAACCAGCGCCAAATATGCAGTTACCAGCAAAAACTACACTGTACCAGCATAGAATTATTTTTATCTCAAAATGATTTGAGCTGATTGGTATGTTAGGTATTAAAAAACAATATAATTTAATAATATAATTTTCATATTTACCTCAGAAGATGCGATTAAACAGAACATGGCTCGCAGTCCTGTGGTCTTGATTCTGTGCAGCATCACACTGATCACTGGTCTTACAAGCGACCTGCTGTTCTTTTACACCTTCACCCGAAAGGTGAAAAAAAAAAGCCGAAAACAACCTGCTCCTTCTCAGCTTTAACATCTCAGATTTGATTCATTCAGATTCCTTCTCATTCGCATTAACGAAGCAGATGATATTGAATGGAAAATTACCTTCCTCTGTCCACTATCAACTTACATCTTCATGGTCACCCCTTTATAATAGCATTCTTATCTTAAAAGCTGTTAGTTTGGATTGCTATATGGGAGTGTTCAATCTTATCCTTTCAAGTTCAGTAAAGATCAGTAGAACAGTTCCTGGTTCCTGGGCGTACTGGGGATCTCCATAGCGTATAATTGCGCCACTGATAATCTGTTGCTTTTGTTATCTCAACATTATTCACATACTTTCCAGACTAGACAACATGAAGCCATTGAGGCATTTCAGGACCATTGGGTTTACCACATCTTTTCCTGATTGGTTTCCTGCCCTTCAGTGTGTCCCATGTTATGGGTTTCATTCATCGGTGCAGACCATAGTGTAGATTGAATTCCCGACTTTTTAATGAATTTGTACTCTAAAACACTTTAAAACACATTAAGGGAGTGCACAGAAAGTCTTCTCTTGTGGCTGCAGCTCTTTTGTATATGCTATTTTATCAGTAATCCTAATAGGTAGTTCTGCCAAGTAGTTCAAAGGCATGGAGCTTGAGAAATTGGGTCAACTGGCTGGTTTATGTATTTCAAAAGTTTTAACAATCAAGGTTTTTTTCACACTAAACAGCCTCTAGAGTTTATAATCAATGGAGCAAAGAAAACTGGAGCAACACTTAGTTCTGTAGGTAGAAATGCTTTGTTAATAAAAGAGTTCAGCAAAATCTGATATGAGATTGGGAAGGATACAGAGACCCAATTTAACTTTCTTTACAACCATGGTGAGGAAAGACTCCACCATTTGGATTGGATTGGATTGGATAGATTGGATCTGTAAACTATAGAAGAGTTTTTTTTATTAAATTGTCTCAAAATTACAAAAAATTAATTGACAAATGTTTAATGTTTTTGTAGTATTTGTTAGTTATTGTTATATTTAATACAGTAGTTTCAAAATAATCATTTTAGTGTTGGTTTTATTGTTGAATATTTGGGCCAGTGGACCAAAACAGTGGCAATAAATAAACACATAAATAAATATGTGCACATTATTGAACTTTTCTCCTTAATTTAAAATCTGTTTTCTTCCCATGATCAAACAGCAAACTATATTCAGTGTCAGATAGAATTTCATAAATAATGCCTACAGTAAGCCAAGAATTTGGTTAAAATGCAATCGATACACACCCTTTGGCTGAGCAAGCAAACAACAATTTCTAAGAACAGTAATGTGTGTGTGTGTGTGTGTGTGTGTGTGTGTGTGTGTGTGTGTGTGTGTGTGTGTGTGTGTGCACCTTGAACCATAGACAAACTCCAAGTCATTCAGTTAGTAATTCTCTGGGATGTGATTTTACTTTTAATTTAATTTTATATATATATATATATATATATATATATATATATATATATATATATATATATATATATATATATATAAATTTAATTAAAATATATTCTTTATTTATTTATTTTTTTCTCTTTTTTTATTTATTTATTTATTTTTTTTAAACCAAAGTAGTAGTACTAGACTTTACTACACTAGAGAACTCAGTTATATATAGAACAGAACCTGTTAATCTTCCTTTAACTCCACCCTCTAATGCCACTGTATTCGGAGTCAGTCGGGATACACAGCGTCCTGGTTTTCACTACCAAAAGCCTGTTTTTGAAGCCTGGATCTTTCTTTTTATTCTGAGCTGTTGTTTGAGGTCCTTTTTTTCTGAGGAATTAGCAGCAAATTTGTACTTTCTGTTGCCAATGTCATTACAGAGCTTCAGAATGAGGACTGCACTGAGATGTTTGGGATTAACACAGTGCCTGCTGGTGACTGTATAAGGGAATTACTTTGAAACCAAGTGTTAAGTAGATGAAAGTAGATCAAACTTTTTTTGTATTTCTTTTTATCTTTTTGGCACTACAGCATTGACACTGGTGTTATTTTTTGATTTATTGTTTTCATTCCTTTGAATTCAACAGGACAATGAAGTTTTTTCAGCTGTGGATGGCTTTGTGGTTTGTTGCTTTAAAGGGTGAGTCATTCTTGAAACACACTTGTCTGAGCTCTTAATTCGATACCTAGTAATTAGAATAAAACAACACATTCCTTTGTGTACTCCATCTCTAGAGCTGCACCTGTCTGTGAGTGTGATAGTGAAGTTCCCTAACAAGAAGCCTTTGTACGTAGCACTGAACAAAACTCTGGTTCTTGAAGCTGACTTTCAACTTCAGCAAAGTGAAAAAGTTCTGTTGCAAACATGGGAGCGTAAGAACAGAGACGGGGAAATCAGAGTGGCAGAATCTGGCAGAGGAAACAACGAGAGGATTTCTGTGGAGAAGAATGGAGCACTATTGAAGATCACAGGAGTCACAGAGAGTGATTATGGAGTTTATAAGTTTACGGTCACTGTAAACAATGGAGACCAAGTGTCTGATTCACGTGAAGTGCTAAAAATAAGTGAGTGTCCAACAAGCTTGTTTTTTCCTGTGTTAATCCGGTGGATATATTAAATGAGAGGAACCAAGCATTATGGTTGCTTAGGCTTACGCATATACACAGATCAGTTTTTTCCCTCAGACAAACTAGTCACTGCTGTTGATTATCTGAATAATGTGGCAGAAAGATGTCAGAACAAATATGTCATACTGTGGAAATGTTTCACTGTTAAGAGCTAAACTGAAATCAGCCTCACTGTTCTTTGTCTTACTGATTCTACTGACATTTAGTTACCAAAAAATCGAAAAGAATCCACTTTAAGGTTTTTGCGAGCAAGTATTCTGATAAAAATGAAACTGCATACTAATGTCTTGTTATCATTGACAGACATCTGTGTTTTATCTTAAAAACCATAATGGGCCTTGCCCTAATGGCTGTTTTTTAAGTTTTTAATACTGCTCTTTCAGACAGGGAACCTTATTTGCCTTATGTAAATGCCCCAGCTCTCTACCCAGCCCCCAAGTTAAAATTTGACTTGAACTAGAGAAAGAATCCAAAAAATGCACAATGCAGCACATTACAGGTCGCCCTATAAAAGCGACAACACGCTCAACCTATACCCTTGTTTTGTTACGCTTTCTTTAAGACTAATTGTTTTCTTTCTCCATGCATGCAGTCAATCCCCCAAATGCATCTCTTTATATGCAATGTAGCATCCCAAGTGTGGACGCACAGTGGGACAAACCTGCATTTTTATGGCAGGTAAACGGAATCACAATCGCCAATAGGAATGAGGAGATCTCCGCAGATGGCAGCATGCTACACTTAATGAAACTGGATCAAAATTACACTTGCATTACAGACAGCAGTCAGGGGACGAGCAAAGTGGAAGTGCGCATCAATGGTAAGTATGTACAGTCTGGAAAATCAGCTACAGATCTGGGATGGCATCTCCTATTTTAAGACCATGCTGTTTATATATTTCCATCCGTTTTATTAAATCACCACTTGGTGATCAAGGGTAACTATTCCAACCAAAATCCACTGCGAACTCTGATCTAATTTGTTTTGCAAAAATAGCAGATGTAAATAGATCTGATCTCAAAGAGAAAAAAAGTCATTCAAAGAATTGTACAGAGGCTGTGGTTATGATTAATCTCCAAAACTGGATAGCTAGAGGTTTTCTCTTTATAATGAACTTCAGTCACATTCCAGCATACGATATATCTTTTTTTACTGCATTCCTTTTAAATGGATATTAAACGTTTAAAATAGTTGACTAATAGTGGATGAAGGACACAACCAATGTAGTTTTACTCCAGTAAATGTACTCCCTTTAAACTTTCAGACTGTTACCACAAAGCTGGAGGCACACAAATATATAAGATGTCTTTGAATGCATTATAATAAAATTTTGCCTTAAACTTGAATATGGTTTTCATGGGTTGGAGTGGAAGATCTCCTGCTATAGAGCTCTGATTTCAACCCGTCTGAACACCTCTGGGATGAATGTAAACACTGACTACACTGCAGATCTCCATAAGCACCCTCCAAAATCTAGTGGAACATCTTCTCAGGAGAGTGGAGTGAATTATAAGAGAAAATCAGGACTAAATGTGGAATGCGATGCTCAAAAGTACATATTTTTGACAAAATAGAATAGTCCTGTTGGACTGTACAGTGTAATGTAAGAGCACAGTGAAGGAATTTAGTTTTTGGGCGTCGTCCTTGTCATTATATTGAAACTGTAAACCAATTTTATTTACTTTACAAACAGGAAAGCGAAAGAAAAACACAGTAAAGAAAATGAAATACTAAAGCGTCTAGCAACCCAAGGTCATGATCAAACGGAGTTAATAGTGTGCTACAGGACTGTTTTAATTTTGTAAATCTTTATCAAGCACTGTAGATCACCTAAATTCTGTTGCTTGTGAGGAGCCCTATTAATTTTTAGCTCTTGCAAATGTTTGGACTTGGATAACAGGATACTACAGGTCAAGGGCAAGGTGGCCTTAGATGGTGTTTCCGTGACCAGAATTATAGAAATGATGGAGCATTAAAATGAGTCTATTGATTTAAACATTTGCAAGCTGATTTGCAGAGAAAACTATGTACATTCTGTGATCCTGTTATAGAAAATGTTCATTAGCACTGTGGTATGAACCTTAGTAGATTCACATTACATTAAATAAGCCTGGAGATGTTGCAACTCTAGAAACGGATGAAAATGAATATCTAGGTTTCCTAATACAGTAATAACTCGGTACTCGCTTTCTGCGGAATTCGTCAAAATTTGATACTCGTCATTCGTCACGTTACTCGTGAGTGCTTGCGGTAAAACAGATGCACGTTAGCTCCCGAAAAGTGCCACAAAGTGCCCTCCAAAACATGTTCTTTTGTGCTTTCTGTGCATTTTAATCTTAAATCATGGTTCCTCAAGTGGTCAAAAATGCTACCACCTACTTACTTACTTAGTATACTTACCTTCTCTCAGAATGAGTGGTAAGTATACTTCAAGGCTCTTCTCTGTTCTGGCACCGAGGTGGAGGAATGAACTTCCCTTAGATGTCCGTACAGCGGAGTCTCTGATTACCTTCAAGCGACGACTGAAGACCCACCTCTTCCTAAAACACTTAAATTAGCACTTTCCAAGTTTGTAGAGTTCTAGGGTTATATTTATATTAAGTTTGTAATCTGGTGTACCAGTGTAGATTTATTCATTACTAGAGATTTAAAGCACTTTTGTACGTCGCTCTGGATAAGGGCGTCTGCTAAATGCAGCATATGTATATGTACTTATTCAATACTAGTCAGTACCAAGGATTACTGTAATTCCACTAAAAATAGATCGATGGAAAACCTTAAAGAAAGTGTGATAAATATATAAAGCAGATAAATACCTATATGGACAAAAATGTTGTGGATACCTGATCACAAGAATTGTATCTGCTTTTTAAACATCTTGTTTAACATATAGTTCCTAAAGGTGTTCATTGGGGTTGGAGACCTGTTTGAACCAGGTTGAGGACACTTGACACTTGGTTTGAGTGTCCTGGTTTAAGTGAACAGAAAAATGTTATGCACAAACACACGCATCTTATACAATTGTGCATCTCTAACTTGGTGATAATAGTTTGGGGAAGAATCACATATGACTGGGAAAGTCAGGTGTCCCAGTTCCTTTTTCTATATACAGTAGCGTATGGAGTCACTTTGGTGTCACCTGTTATCATTATTTTTATTGGGTAAGCAACATAAAGTAGATAAAGTACCTAAAGGGTTTGAACATGGAGTCGAGCTAGAAAGTGTGATTATGTTTATAGATTTGTGACGGATGCTTTTTCACTGTTAAACACTATGTTTTATTTTCTATCACTCAATCCAGAGCAACAGTGTCCAACCTGTCATGTATCCACTGTGGTTGTGTTTGCAGTCTTTGAATTTATCATAATTTGTCTTTTAGGGTAAGCTCACTTAAATATGTTATCATATTATTTATGCATTTAAAAATTGTATATGGCTCAAATCTTTTTATTTTTTGTTTTTATAGGTTTTGCTTGTATAAGAGGCATAGGAAAAGTTAAACACGTCAATAATTGATACCTGCTGAGACAACAAATCAACTACTGAACACTGTACTGCTGAAATCTACACTTCTTTTCATTTAAATGTATTCTTAAGTTATTTATTTAGATGCTGATTATTTATATTTGAGTAATAATGCGATCTTGATTTATGAATTAATATTTAACTCCTGTATTAACATGGTGACATCCAATTTCAATGATCTTGGAATCAGTTAACAGCAAAAATGTTTCCGAAGGTTGTTAATTTGCACAAAAAATAACATTTTATAACAGAATATAGACAGTCTAGTGAACAGGACTCTAATAGAAGCATTTTAAGGGGCCAAACATCCAGATCCGATGAGCTGCACATTCTCAGACCTTCTACACTAGTTTCCAAGCAGCCACATAAAAAAAAGAAGGATTACTGTGTGTGTGTGTGTGTGTGTGTGTGTTATTCTGAAGTATAAAGATAATGAAAAAGGAAGGATAAGTCATTTACTGTTCTCATGAAAGGGTGTTTTAATTTGATAATGACTTAATTTCATTCAAAGACACCATTGTTTTAATGCTCTTTAATTACGTACTTAACATAAATAACATAAATTTGTCCTAATGCCAGAAATGTAACACCTTTAAAATTTTTCGTCTTTAATTTAGGTGTCATGTAGCGTTCCGTTATTATTCCCAGAACATAATAGAATAAAATGTAAAGATTTTAGGTTTTAAGTTGTAGCATATAATAATTGACACACTTAACAGTAAATAAAACACTGATTTATTAATGATCCTGTTTGTGTCTACAGCTGTTTATTTTTTAACATCACTATTGTTTCCTATTTATTTTTCAAATATTAAAAAATTCATAAAGTTCAAAAGTGCAAAGATAATAAGGAATGGTGTTGATTACAGTTCAGATATTCAAGAATCATAAAATGGCACAATTAATAATTAAATAAACATTTATCTGTGTGACATATTTGATTATGAGTAGAAGCGAACTGCATATATGTGCAGTGTGGGTAAGATTTTTGGGAATTTTTTGGAGTGCACACTTTATAAAAGTGATTTGGGACTTATTTATTTATTTATTTATTCTTTTATTTATTTATTTTTTTATATTAAATCGTGGCAGCCTCTGATCTTATACGACTAAAAAGATTCCCACTATATACTACCAGTCAGAGGTTTTAGACACTCCCTCTACCCCAGTTTTTATACAAATGTAAGTGAATAACCTGAAATGGAACAAAGTTAATTGTTGCCAGAGATTGTTTTTAGTTTAGAGTATAAAGGTTATTAATGAAGAAAGACCAACAGACCGAACATTGCATAGTTTTACAGCACTAAAGTGAGGGTGTGTTGTTTTTGGGAGGGGTTTGGCTGCGAGCGGAAAGTGTTTTCAGCACACTCACATGATAACGAGGGCAGAGCCGCATGGTTGAAGTGTAAAACAGGAAACATGCAGCCTGTGTCTTGGAAATATGGAATCACTCGACAAAAATCCATATTATTTTGTACAGTGCATAAAGTACAGTATAACACTCTATACCTTTATACTTTACACTTTCTTTCTAAGGATGAAGTGTATGAAACAATGAAATAAAGAAATCTTTGTGACTTGTTGTTTTGAGATATTGCACTTTAATGATACACTTTCAGCACAGCATATATTTATCTTAATGCCAGAAGCGAAACTCCCTTTAAAATGCATTTTCCTTTAACAAGACATGATTTTAAAGATAAAGATCATAAGTGGGAGCATATAATACTTTCCACATCTGACATTAAATAAAGCATATGAGTCAGAGATGATTCTGTATGTGTCAAAAGCTGCTGTGTTCTATTTATTTTAAACTATTACTAATTATGCATCAAGTTCCAAAGTGCAAAGATAATGAATAATAGTGTGGATTGCAGTTGACATTTAATGTCTCAAAGAAACATAAAATGGCACATTTGATCATTAATTATACATTTTTCTGTGACATATTTGATTATGAGTAGAAGCGAACTGCATATATGTGCAGTGTGGGTAAGATTTTTGGGAATTTTTTGGAGTGCACACTTTATAAAAGTGATTTGGGACTTATTTATTTATTTATTTATTCTTTTATTTATTTATTTTTTTATATTAAATCGTGGCAGCCTCTGATCTTATACGACTAAAAAGATTCCCACTATATACTACCAGTCAGAGGTTTTAGACACTCCCTCTACCCCAGTTTTTATACAAATGTAAGTGAATAACCTGAAATGGAACAAAGTTAATTGTTGCCAGAGATTGTTTTTAGTTTTGAGTATAAAGGTTATTAATGAAGAAAGACCAACAGACCGAACATTGCATAGTTTTACAGCACTAAAGTGAGGGTGTGTTGTTTTTGGGAGGGGTTTGGCTGCGAGCGGAAAGTGTTTTCAGCACACTCACATGATAACGAGGGCAGAGCCGCATGGTTGAAGTGTAAAACAGGAAACATGCAGCCTGTGTCTTGGAAATATGGAATCACTCGACAAAAATCCATATTATTTTGTACAGTGCATAAAGTACAGTATAACACTCTATACCTTTATACTTTACACTTTCTTTCTAAGGATGAAGTGTATGAAACAATGAAATAAAGAAATCTTTGTGACTTGTTGTTTTGAGATATTGCGCACTTTAATGATACACTTTCAGCACAGCATATATTTATCTTAATGCCAGAAGCGAAACTCCCTTTAAAATGCATTTTCCTTTAACAAGACATGATTTTAAAGATAAAGATCATAAGTGGGAGCATATAATACTTTCCACATCTGACATTAAATAAAGCATATGAGTCAGAGATGATTCTGTATGTGTCAAAAGCTGCTGTGTTCTATTTATTTTAAACTATTACTAATTATGCATCAAGTTCCAAAGTGCAAAGATAATGAATAATAGTGTGGATTGCAGTTGACATTTAATGTCTCAAAGAAACATAAAATGGCACATTTGATCATTAATTATACATTTTTCTGTGACCTGTTTGATTAGGAGCAGAAGTGCACTGCATATATTTGCATTATGGATGATATTATTAGTCTATGAAAGCCCAAAGGATTTGTGTTATTTTAATTTGTATTAAAAAAGCTAAAAATAAAGAGCATAAAAAGCAAACTGGTAATGCTCTCCAGAAATGGAAGTAAATTAAGCCTTGAATTTTGATGGTATCAATTCCCAACTTTTGTTTATTTGGTCAGTATTGTGCTGCAGAAAATGAGAGGTTGCTCTCATAATGGTAAGTAAAGGAAAATGAAATGAAGAAGACAGACAGACAGACCATAATAACCCTTAAAAGAATAGGTCTTTAGGGAAATTGCAAAGAAATCCAAAGGGATCAGTGAGTTCACTTTTCGACACTATTTTTTTGTAATTCTGTTGTCGGGATATACATTTTTTGTATTTGTGATTGTTTTCAATCAATTAGTGAAAAAAAAAAGGACGGACCAAACACTATAGTTTTAAAGTATTAAAGCGAGTGTGGGTTGTTTTTACATGTGTATGAGAAAGATTTTTCAGCATTCGCACATGACAATGACAACAGAGGAACATTGCTGAATGGACTCTAAAACAGGAAACATGCAGCCAGGAAAAAGGAAATCACACAAGATTTACAGCACAAACAGTACAATACAACACACTATAGTTTTATACTTTCCAATGAAGTGTAGAAAGATACATTTTAAATGAAATGAAGACACCTTTGTGACTTTGCGCTTTGAGATATTGAGCATTGTATATGATCATTTAAACATCGGACCCTAAATAAACCGCTTTAGTCAGTGATGATCCTGTATGCATAAAGAATCTCAATGAATAATAATATACAATAAATAATTAATGATATATTTATCTGTGTGACCTACTTGATTAAAAGTAGAAGTCTATGGAAGTTGTGGTAATTTTCTTAGTATAGAAAATCAACACCTTTAATATTTTTTTGTAATCTTTTTAATACAGTGTTAGGGGGTTCACACACTATATAAAGATGATTTGTGACATTTATTCATTTAACTTTTTTGCAGGGGGTTAAGTAGGGTTTAATTAAACCCTCCTGGCCTTTGAACTAATGACTGATAAGAAAAGTTTTAGACACCAATTTATTCAAAGTTTCATCTGGTCATTTATCAGAACTAACTTAGATAAAAAGAAAGAACACAGTAGGCTTTAAATCAAAAATTGTGTTTATTTATGCATTTTATATATTTATTTTAAAATACTTTATTGATTCCCCAGGGAAATTGTTATTTCTTCGCATATCCCAGTGATGTAGGAATCTGGGGTCAGAGAGCAGCGTCAGCCATGATACAGCAACCCTGGATTACAGAGTGTTAAATGCCTTGGATCGAAGCAGTGAAAGTTTGGTAATGCTGGGACTTGAACCCCGAACACTCCAATCAGTAACTCAGAGCCTTAACCACTGAGTTACCACTTCACCTATGAACCTTCCTGTCCCTATGTTCTGTTATAATAACCACTCTACTGGGAAGATGGAACAACCACAAGGGTGTTAGTAACATCAGGTAGATGAGATGAGGAGGCCTCAGGTGCAATCAGCGTTCCAGTTAATCCCCCCACAGTGGGGTTGAGGTTAGAGCTCTATAGCATCGCAGTCAAGATTAAAAGATCTAGTAACAGCCTGGGGAAGAACTACATATGGCTGGAAAGGTCAGGTGTTCCATACTGTTCATATAAAGTAGATAAAACCCACAACAGGTGGGTGTGGCTTAGCACCTATCAGGTTTCTTGTCTACCCGTAAACAGGTACAGGCCTAGGAGGGTTACCATGGCAACCCTGACACTCTACCTGTTTAGTATCAAAGTAATGAGTTAACAATTCTTATTTAGATTACCGTACATTATGTAGAATATTTGACCACATAAATGACGACGTTGGATTTTACTTTCACTATATCTGAATAATAAATAAATAAAAATTAAACAAAATATGCAGTCAGAGGATCTGGCAACGGCAACATGTGGGCATGGCTTATCTAAGGTTTCATTGCACTGTGCCTGTCATTGTGTTCCTCTCCAGCAGAATTGGCCTCAGCACACAAACTGCCTGCTTATAAAAACTTTATACTTTGAAAACTTCTTGCTTAATTTGATGCACTGTTTTGTTTTTTGCCAAAAATAACTTTTCATAGAGGTTTGGACCTCCTTGGCTACATCAGACAGGTATGAATTATATTACAGTGATGTTTGACTGTACTGTAAATATCTTGTTAATATTTAATTGTACAGATTTGACCTGCAGGTGAAGACTTGTGTCAGAGAATAGAGCTGTGCAACATGACTGATGTATACTTTCACCCGCAGAACAAAAACAAATGTAGAGGAAACAGCATGGTGGTTAAAGTGTGTGCTGGAAGTCAGGAGTACCACAGTGTTGCCAGGCGTGTTCAGGAAATGAAATGAAGTGCATTTTTAAATAGCAGCTAAAAGGTCTCGGTTATGTCATACATGAAGAAGTTTTTACAGACACTGTGATATGCAGAATTTTTGTCAGAATAGAAAATAATACTTATTTCTTACAATAAAAAGTATTTGGTCATGGCACAGTAGTAATTTGTATATATACAAAATACTATAGTTTTATTTAATCAATCAGTGATCGGTTGATTGGAACAATAGTGTTCAGTGATTGGCTTTTGAGAGTAATTTTGTTCAGTAATTGGTTTTGAGACCCAATGGTGATCAGTGATTGGGTGTTGTGAACAGTGGTGACCAGTGATTGGGTTTTGGGGGACAATTTTGATCAGTGATTGTTTTTATTAAAACAATAGTGATCAGTGATTGGTTATAGATTAGTAATTGATTGAAAGTGATTGTTTTGGGAACAGTGGTGATCAGTGATTGATTTTTGTAACGATGGTGATTAATTATTTGTATTTTTTTAAACAATGGTGATTAGTCATTGGTTGATTGGAAATAGTGGTGATCGCTGAGTGGTTTTGGAGAAAGTTGGTGATTATCGATTGGTTGCCAAAGTAAAAGGGAGAACCATATTAACTGCAATGTATTCACGAATATCTACTCAGAGAGCTGCTAGGATTTATTTTTTTAAATAATGCCACTAAAGGGGTAAGACAAATGTTGCCAAATCTAGCAACACAAATGGCAAATTGGTGCAACAGATAGATACAAATAGTTGTACACTACAAAAGTCTTGTTTATGCACAGTGTTAACAATGGAATAAGTATCCATGAGAGAAACAGGACACACCTAGAAATACTGAGGTGTGGGTGTTGATGGAAACAATGATTTTTCTCTTTTCTGTTTTTCAGCTAGCATGGACCTTGGAGCAAAGTGTTTCTGGGCCAGCATCCTGTTACACGCATTCGGTGAGACTTTAACAATGCTCTCTCTGAAACCATGAATCTTGAATCCAATCCAGCCTTCAGAACACACCTGCTGCAGACAATGATAGCCTGGATCGGGTTTGTATATCAGGCTGCCAGTGATGGAGTTGTAGTTTTCAGCCAAGTCACAGTTTTAATAGAGGACAGGTTTCTAAAGATCTCACAAAGGATATATCTTTAAAAAAAAACAGAAGTGAATGTGGTTTTTTTTTTTCAGATAAACATGTTGAAACAACCTGATTGCATATGCACACCATGATTTCAAGATCAGACCACAAAAACAAACAACCACTATAAGTTTGTGAACACAACAATAAGATTGGCATGCTTTTAAACTGTTCTGGGATGATGTTTTACTACATTTTGGAGTTTATTTGCAGAGATTTGTGGTCATTCAGACCTGTCATGCTGGAACAGGTTTGGGTCTCGTAGTTCTAGTGACATCCTGGTTCCAGAAGACATAGTATACAATTGTGGGCCTGCAACTTTTAGGTAAGAGTTTGGTAAAGAAACACCAATGGCTGAAAAATCATTTTTCCCAATGCTTTTGTCTGAAATGTGAACCTGGAGTAGATGGTGTGGTGTAGTAATCTAGTTGAGTTGGTTTTATGTTTTTCCAAGAAGTCCAAAAACAATATGTTCCACAGATGACAGTTTAATGCTCAGCATTCAGGGCGGTGGTTTTCACATTTTTTAAACCAGAGACTCCTTAAAACTTTGTGAAAACCACACTGTTGTATATTTAAACATTCCTAACAAGAAATGTCTAGCAGGAAGCTAAGAAGAAATTGTGACACAAAATAACTAGTGTATGTCAGGGTTGTTTACAATATGTTCCAAGCAAGAGTGAGAAAATTGCAAGAAGGATGTGTCATGGTTGTGTGGACCATAGTTCCATCTGTCTTGTTTTTTTTTTTGCTTAAAGATTAAGGCTTGGGGAATAATGAAATTATTGTGAACATCAGTAAGCATCGATAGAAACAAATGCTCTCCCATACCTTCAGTGAATTAGTTTTTTTTCTGAGTGGTCTGCTTTTTCTACTAAAGAGGGTCTTAACGAGGGGCCGAAAGTCATACATAATATGACTACACCTTTAGTGTTGTCACTTCCACAACAGATTTTTTGAATTAGCTATAAAAGTTCTGCTGTTTCTCTTAAAATGGTGATATTATGTAATGACGTGGAAAAAAAAGGATATCATGTACAGTATATATAAAAAAGGTATCAGTTGTACGGAGTCCTAAGAGGCCATGCATTATTATATTCTTTTCTTTCGTGTTTTCTCTTGATGGCAACTTAATTTCTTGTCATCTTGACAAATCAAACATTGTTTCCTTGTGATCATTTTCCTGTGTATTCGACATGTTCTATAGGGAGCATCATTGCAGCATCATGGATGATCGCATTCGAGTTAACTTTGTTTAGGAACTCACTCACTGAAAAAGATCTGTGTCTGTCAGTGATAACAGATAAGTGTCTGACACTTGAGAAGGAGGCTGAGAAGGCTTGAGAAGGAGTCACAGAAAAAAATCCTAAAGCATGGCCTTTTATGACTTCTGTACTGTTGGGATTATTGAACTGTTCTTTTTTACTGTGCGGATAAACAGCGTAACGATTAAGTTGTTTTTTTTATTATTGTCGTCCCTCCGAGCAGTTCTTCAAAACTGCTCCTGTGTTTCGGTTCGTTTCCTGAGCCAGAAGACCATCTATGTGGTGAACGGGGAGACTCTGGTCCTGCAGGCTGAGTTCGAGGTGCCCGTGGAAGATCGTATCACCAAGGTCACTTGGGAGCATGAATCTGAAGGGAAGAAAAATTCTGGGAAAACCTTGCTAGCTGAATATCCTGATAAAAGCTCTGGAGGAAGGGCGATTTTGGATAAAAGCGGGTCCGTGATTACGTTACGGAACTACCAGAGATCGGACAACGGCGTGTACACAGTCACAGTCCGAGACCATAAAGGAGGTCAAAGTTCAGCGCACTGTACCGTCCATGAGTATGGTAAGAATTTTTTGTCAATTTCTATATTCTTTTATTATTATATCTACTATTGGGTATTTAAGCTGTTTGGACCAGTTTGGGTAATAAATTATGAGCTTTTATAAGCTTAATGTACTTATTGCACCCAATATACACTCTATAGACAAACGTTTGTGGACTCCTGGCAATAAGATTCTTTGCTTTTTGCACATCCCAATTTACATTTAGTGCCAGTTTGCTGTTACATTAACCTGCTTTAAATTTTGGATTGTGCTTGTGGAGATTTGTGCAAATTCATCCACAAGGATGTTAGTAAAGTCAGGTACTGATGTACATGAGGTGAGGAGGTCTGGATTTCAGTCAGCATTTCAATTCATTCCAAACTCAAGATCTTCCACTTCAGCTTATGTAAAGCATATCGTCATAAAGCTGGCCTTGTGCACAGGGCATTGTCAGACCCTGGAACAAGTTTAGGTCTTCTAGTTTAAGAGAAGGGAAAATCTCATGCCACCGCATCCGAAAAAGTTCCTTACAACCGTTTTGCAACACGGTGATAATATGACTGAAAAAGTCAGAAATCCCAATTCTGATAAATTTCAAATCAGTCAATCAAACTTCAAAACATCTAAGACATAAGTAGTTGGTAAACTACTGCGATTTGTTACCGTAGAAACTAATGTAATAGAATGAGAGTGATTATAAAAATCCTGTGATCCTTCATAGAAAAGCAACTTCTGACCAGATTTCTGAATTCACCACGTAATGCCCACCAGTAGAACGGAAACCCAGGCACGCAGTGTAGCCAATGTAGAAAATCCTGAGGCACTTCAGAAGTGAAGTATGGGTGGAAAACCATTACAAAGGACGTTACTGCAAATGGTATAAACAAGTTATTGTACAGGAAGGCTGAGAACAATAACAGGAAATTACAATAGCAGCCCATTATATGTTTGTCCTTATTCTAATCCAGTAAATACCATTACACTATGATGCCCAGCACAATCTCATTGTACTTAAATAAACTTAATTCTCATGCCAGGCTGACTGGTAGAGCTTACAGTAGTAACGCTCATTAAGATCCAGTCCTGAAGCTCATTTCTGTGAAAGTTTACTGTGTTACTCAGTTCTGTGAAAGCACTTGTTTGGAGATGGACATTGAACCTTGTCCCAAAGCAACTTCAACGAAATATATACAGGGAGTGCAGAATTATTAGGCAAATGAGTATTTTGACCACATCATCCTCGTTATGCATGTCTTACTCCAAGCTGTATAGGCTGGAAAGCCTACTACCAATTAAGCATATTAGGTGATGTGCATCTCTGTAATGAGAAGGGGTGTGGTCTAATGACATCAACACCCTATATCAGGTGTGCATAATTATTAGGCAACTTCCTTTCCTTTGGCAAAATGGGTCAAAAGAAGGACTTGACAGGCTCAGAAAAGTCAAAAATAGTGAGATATATTGCAGAGGATGCAGCAGTCTTAAAATAGCCAAGCTTCTGAGCGTGATCATCGAACAATCAAGCGTTTCATTCAAAATAGTCGACAGGGTCGCAAGAAGCGTGTGGAAAAACCAAGGCGCAAAATAACTGCCCGTGAACTGAGAAAAGTCAAGCGTGCAGCTGCCAAGATGCCACTTGCCACCAGTTTGGCCATATTTCAGAGCTGCAACATCACTGGGTGCCCAAAAGCACAAGGTGTGCAATACTCAGAGACATGGCCAAGGTAAGAAAGGCAGAAAGTCGACCACCACTGAACAAGACACACAAGCTGAAACGTCAAGACTGGGCCAAGAAATATCTCAAGACTGATTTTCTAAGGTTTTATGGACTGATGAAATGAGAGTGAGTCTTGATGGGCCAGATGGATGGGCCCGTGGCTGGATTGGTAAAGGGCAGAGCTCCAGTCCGACTCAGGCGCCAGCAAGGTGGAGGTGGAGTACTGGTTTGGGCTGGTATCATCAAAGATGAGCTTGTGGGGCCTTTTCGGGTTGAGGATGGAGTCAAGCTGAACTCCCAGTCCTACTGCCAGTTTCTGGAAGACACCTTCTTCAAGCAGTGGTACAGGAAGAAGTCTGCATCCTTCAAGAAAAACATGATTTTCATGCAGGACAATGCTCCATCACACCGTCCAAGTACTCCACAGCGTGGCTGGCAAGAAAGGGTATAAAAGAAGAAAATCTAATGATATGGCCTCCTTGTTCACCTGATCTGAACCCCATTGAGAACCTGTGGTCCATCATCAAATGTGCGATTTACAAGGAGGAAAACAGTACACCTCTCTGAACAGTGTCTGGGAGGCTGTGGTTGCTGCTGCACGCAATGTTGATGGTGAACAGATCAAAACACTGACAGAATCCATGGATGGCAGGCTTTTGAGTGTCCTTGCAAAGAAAGGTGGCTATATTGGTCACTGATTTGTTTTTGTTTGGTTTTGAATGTCAGAAATGTATATTTGTGAATGTTGAGATGTTATATTGGTTTCACTGGTAAAAATAAATAATTGAAATGGGTATGAATTTGTTTTTTGTTAAGTTGCCTAATAATTATGCACAGTAATAGTCACCTGCACACACAGATATCCCCCTAAAATAGCTAAAACTAAAAACTACTTCCAAAAATATTCAGCTTTGATATTAATGAGTTTTTTGTGTTCATTGAGAACATGGTTGTTGTTCAAATTAAATCCTCAAATAAAATTAATCCTCAAAAATACAACTTGCCTAATAATTCTGCACTCCCTGTAGATTAAAAACATATATTATTAATTCATTAATTAATACCTGTGATTTTATCTCTAATAAGCAAAGCCCTTAATGATTATGATGAGGGAAAAATATGAGAACGAAGACTTGAGAGGAACCAGATTTATAATCCTCATTTGGGTTGGACTTTTCAATATCCATTCATTATAACTCCATCATTATTGAGGTTATCAACTGTTCAATGATGGTTACTTGAGTGCAAAACTGTTCACAGTAATTGTAGCCATAAGCCAATGTAACAAACTCTTCAAATCCATTATCATGGTTCTTGAGTGGAACCATCCAAATAGCTAGATGTATATTTCAGCTGTTTATATTGACTGCAGTGGTCAGTATCTATCAAAGTGCTCCAAGAAAGGAACAGTGGTTAACCAGCGACAGCGCCATGGGCGGAAGCAAAGGCTGGCCGGTGCGGTCCGATCTACAATATCACTGAGCACATCAGAATGACTCTGGGAAACATTTAACTGAAACATTAACCTTTGTTCGAGCTATTAATTATTACTCTTAGACTATTTGTATTAGTCCCTGCATATGAGCTGTTGCTATAAAACAACCAGACCAGGTGATAAACTAAACAGGAACTACTGTATAAATTAAAAATTCTATGAGTTATCAGGATATAACACAGATATAAAGGTGTCTCATTTTGTACTGCAGGATGTATTCGTTGCTGAAATCCATTTATTTATTAATCATCCTCCATTTATTGTTTGAAACAACAAACAGGTGTAGGGTTTAACAACCATAAGATGACTGGTAGATGATGTTGGTTTATGTATCTGAGTAACTTCTGATGAGGAACTGGTGAAGAGCCTCAGGGGAGTGAAGAAACCTCTTCCAGGTTACAACACAGGCAAGGACGCAAAGACTTCTAGACATTTCATAATTCTAGACACTACTTGGTTTCAACGAGTGGAAATTTTTATTGTGTGTTTCCAAGACACAAACGGGTTTTTTTAGTGTTCGAAAATGTTCTCAAAAAACAACATGGCCTACATTCTTTTATCCATTTATAGCTATGTTAAATGTTGTTTATACTTTTGTCATGTTGCCAAGAAACCTCAATTTGTTGATTTTCCTATATTTGAAAGTTGCAGCATTATCATTGACTAATACAAAGTGTTGATACTGGAGACTTATTCCAAAACATCTCCACAATAAACACACTTTATTTATTTTAATTTATGAAGAGCCAAAACTGACTAATTTCTTCATGAGGTTACCTACTGTACCCTAAGAATACAGTAGGTACAGTAGTAGTATTTGAACAAAATTTTGTATGTAAGATTTGTATGTTTTTTTTTAACATCCTGTTTCACATTTAGTCGCCATTTAGTCCATTCTTTTAGGCATATGTTCCACCAGATTCTGGAGTATGGAGGTTTGTGCTTATTCAGCTACAAGGGTGTTAGTAAAGTCAAGTAGTGATGTAGGTGAGGTGAGGAGGCCTGGGGTCACTGGCAGTCAGCGTTCCAATTCATCACAATGGTGTTCTATCGGGTTGAGGTCAGATCTCTTATGCAGGCCACTCAAGATCCACTCCAAGCCTTCATGGAGCTGTGCACTTTCTGTCATGCCGGAACAGGTTTGGGTCTCCTAGTCCAAGTAAAGTGAAAATGTGAAGCTATACAATAGTGTGCCCCAACATTGTGGTAACAGTTTGGTGAAGGAACCAGATATGGCTGGAAATGTCACAATACATTTGTTTATATGGTGTATGTTCTTGGACCTTCTTTTTTGTTTGTGTCAACCAGATGCTGTGCATCACGTGTCGGTGATGGTGAACGTGACACACTCCAGCCTGCACTGCATGGAGGCTTGGGGGACGGAGCCCGTCTTCCGTTGGCTTCACGAGAAAGCTGCAGTTACAGAGGCAGTGGGACGAGTGTCAGATGATGGAACGTCTCTGTACTTGAACTCAGCGCCGTGTGGCCACTACACGTGCATGGTGAGCAACAAGCTGGGCCATAGCTCGGCTACCTACACAGCAGGTACGCACGAGTGTGTGAGAGCATTTAGTTTTCTATTATTTATTTAGTATTTAGTCACTATTTATTTACACTGGTGGTGTGAAGTATTTGAGTAAATGTACTTTGTTACTGTACTTGTAATGTTTGGGTTACTTTCTAGTTTTACTAAGTTTAAAAAATATAATCAACTTTTACTCTTCACTACATTTATGATTCATTATACAGGTAGTCCCTGACTTACAGTGCTTTTCATTGACCCCATCATAACTTGAGAAAATATTACGAGGCATGGCCCTGCCTACCCAGGAGTCTTAAAGAATGATCAGTATGGGATAGTTTACTTTAAATTGTTAATAATTTAACAAATCACAGTACATAATATATAGCAGTTTACAGTTAACATAGCAATTTCCATATATACTGTAATGTATAAAGTTTACAGTATAAATGTATGTGGAGGATTGGCACATGGATGAGAGCCGGTTTGCGAGTGGAGGGCGGAGCCAGACGTGCTCTGTTTCAGTGTCTGGCAACTCTAATAAAAAAGAGTGAGACAAGAGCTAAAATTGGGCTTTAAAACACAAACAAGAAACAAAAAAGTGCTCTTACACCAAGACAACTGAACTCAGTCCACTGATGGTGAGAGAAAGGCATCTCACAAGGCAGGAGATATGTACATCCTAATAGCAGTGTCCCAAAATATCGTATGAAAATTTTTTCATAAATCGAGCCATCGTAACTTGGGGACTACCTGTATGTAAGTTTTTACTCAACTATATTTTGACAAGGATTTTCCAGTTACATTTTGCACAGCAGTTTTATCTGCCGTGGCTTATTTATTCTGCAGAACAGCTGATATCAACATCGCCATTTGATGTGCCTAATGGTTTATGATATTTATGACATGAATTTGAAAGAATGCTTTTTTACTTTGTCTTTGTTAATCTCAGTTTTATTCTAGATTCATTCAAGAGGCTGTTGTGTTTTTTTTTCGGTTAATGCGGTCATGGGCGTAAATCCCGGGGGGGACGGAGGGGACATGTCCCCCCCATCCGAGGGTTGTCCCCCCCAAAAAAATATAAAAAAATATTGCACTCTCTATTATGTAAAGTAAATGTATGCATACCTAAATAATTCTGTAAGTACAAAAGAAAACGCAAAAACTGCATTTAGAAACAGTTGAGTTCCCCCTCCCCTTCCTCACAGTGGTTTGACCCACTGCCTGTTTCACAGTTCATCTCACCTTCTCTACACACACGAGTCAGGTGTGTGTCTGCGGCCCAATAAATGTTTAACTCCATTAACTAGGGTATTTTATTCACTTTAAATAAAGCGATTCTCTTTAATCTAGTTGATGCAGACTCATTCATAAATTAGTTGCGGCAAAAATGCTGATTAGCGATGGAATTTTCCATGAATCTGCTCTATTATTGATTAAAATATGACTTATCTAGTGAACGTTAGCTTGTTTATAATAGCTTGTAGCATAGTGCACTAACATTAACACACAATTAGCATATTGTTTATCTGTGCATTTACTAAATGAGCACTGTGCTACGTCCAAACTGACCCCACTGTATTTTTATAATTAATTTCTATTCCGTTCTTAAGTGTCTTAATTAATTTTAAATAAAAATGTAAACTTTTTTTTTAATTCCTTGTTTTGCTTTGTCATTGAACCTGAGAAAAACTTTGAAAATGACCATAATGACGCAGTCTCCATGCTACAATAATAATGATAAAAGCAAAGTGTTTCACTGTGGGATCACTGTGTCTTTATAAGTACAATTTGACTGTATTATTTGTGTCCCTCTTCAAAAATTGCTCATGAGAAATTCTATATTTATTGTCCCCCCTACTGTTAAATGAAATTTACGCCCAAGAATGCTGTGTTGAGGTGTAAAATGTAAAAGTGTATTAAGGAATGATACCCCTTTTTTTTTCTTTGGCTTTTCACCAACATGTGCTTTGGTGTTGAGGACTAGTGCATCTTCGAGCCTACGTTCAATATAAGACAAATACTCAAGTATTGCTCAAGTCAGATACGCTGAGACTTTTACTCAAGTCATAATGGAATTGGTGAACTTATAATGGTATAAGTTTTGCAGTAAGATATCTGTTCTTTTACTCAAGTATGATTTCCAGGTACTTTTTACACCTTTGACTTTCACTTTATATCGTGCATGGAAGGCTGAGACATCACTGGCATTCCAATTCACAATCTCACAGCACTCCTACACACATATCTGACAGAAAGCCAAGACAGCAAACCTGATTATGCTCTCAACCATGTCAAAAACAGAAAACCAACCAATTATGTACGTTTGGGAATTTATATCTGCTGAGAAATATCGCTTTCCTTCAAGCGTGTTACTCCACCCAGTGATTCTGCATGTTAGAAACGATATGGTGTGTGTGTGTTTGTGTGTTTCAGTGCCCTGCGAGAGAGAACGCAGTGGTACTGCTGTAGCTGTTGTATGTCTCGTGCTCTTGCTGCTCTTTGCTGGTGGTTTGGCCTTCCTGCTCTGGAGGTACACATATCAAATACACATCAAATGACAGCAAACATATAAAACACATTCACTGGACATTCGACATCATGTTTCATGTGATTTGTTAGAGAACATCTCCAACTAAAATAGACCAGAAAGTAGTAAAGACATGCAGATGTATAAAAATAATCCAATAATCCAACAGGATGTGTGATCACCCATATAACAGGCAAGTTATCTTCGTAACTTCGGAACGTCATGTCGTGTTTTTGTCCATTTAGAGTAACATTAAATGTAAGCGTCAGTCTCTCCTGTTTGCGGTGGAGGTGGAAAGAGTCATAAAATATTTTACTCAAGTCAAAAAGCAGCTCATTAAAAAATGTATTCAGAGTCAAATTTGCCCTATTTAACAGCGAGGGGTTGAGTGGGGGGATTCTGGTGTGGTTCAAAAAGGACAAGGAGATATAAATCTTAAACAGTTTTTTAAACTGAAGGAACACCAACAAATTAACATGTCTGAACAAAAAAAGAAATACAAATATTCACTTTTACTGCAAAAAGAAATCGCTTGTTAAAATGGTATTTATTATAATGAGTGAAATCGCAAATGCAGATTCGATTCAACTTTCAAACCGACGCCGTTTCATTTTCAGCTGGTCTGCATCTTTCTTTCTTGTCAGTTTACTGCGTTTTGTTCTTCGCCCATCAATCATTCAATGAATAGTTTCTGGGGTGCAATTAGTTTTTCCTTCCATTATTTTTATGTATTTATTTTTGTACTCAGTAACGGATATGATTTAAAATTCACTTAAATACAACACTTCATAAAAAAAACTATTTTAAATCTACTTTAAAAAGTAGACGTACACAAAATTGAGCAACCTCTGGCTGCTCGTCATGTTACAGAGAAACCAGAGCAGTTTCCCACCTGTTATAAAGCACCGAAACTGGAGACTCCTTCTAAAATATTTGAAAATCATCTTGTTACTATAGCAACGAAATAATGTTTGAACAAACACTATCATAAACCTGGGATTTGATCAGTAGGATTCCAAAAAAAATTTATATCCAAAATTAATGACGACACGTCCAGAGGATAGAAACATCAAAATAAAAACCTGACATTGGACAAATGTTTGTTGTTTGTGTGTATTCAGGAAACACATGAGTTACAGCAACAGAGGTGAAAGACTCCGAGAACCAGAAGAAGATCTTTGACCTTCAGTCTGCATACTGTGAAGATATGAACTCTGAGGGATCAGTCCTCCGATCATTTCACCGAGCATTTGTGCCATTAAGAAATGTTTTATATGCAAGCAGGGTTTTAGTGTTCTGTTTTGCTTTTCTTTTGTCACAGTTGGACAAATGAAGTTATGCAAATGAATGCAATGTTTTTATTTAACCCTCAATGGACCTCAATTAAGTTGTGGAACTTTGTGAAAGTGTATATTTTTATATACGATGAATGAAGGCAAATTATGTTTTTGTGCAAATTCTACGGGAAAGAAACTGCAAAAGATTACAGTCAATGGTCCTTTAAAAAAGCTTAATGACTGCTTTGGACTGTATTGGCTGACCTTTGTTTATGATGGGATGGGGAATAGGGTGTCTGCCAAATGCTGTAAATCTAAAGGGGTGAAAAGTTCAGGAATAGAAAGCACAATGGTTCTAACATTTTTAAATAAACACAATTTTAAAATTGATGGTATTTTTCTTTTTTTTTTTTAAATGTCTGCCTTTAGTTGAAGTAAGGAAGATTCTAGCAAATGTATTTTATACGTACCGAAAAACATCAAAGGAATTTGTTTTCATGACTCATAGATACACTATATGGGCACAACAAAAAAAAGATGTGGTTCTTCCCCAAACTGTAACCACAAACTTGGAGCTATACGATTGTGCAGGACGTCCTTGGATGCGTAAGAAGAACATTTTTCCTTCACTAGAACTAGAATCAATTTGCTCCAGCATGACGATGCCCCTGTGCACAAAGAGCGCTCCATGAATACATATGCTTTACACGGAGTGAAAGATCTCCCGCTATAGAGCTCTGACCTCAACCCAATTGAGCACATTCGGGATGAATGTAAACACGGACTACACCAAGAGTCCTCACAAAACCTACATCTGTCCCTGACGTTACTAACGCCTTGTGACAAGGACTTTCTTTCGGCTTCTCCCATTAGGGGTCGCCACAGCGGATCATCCGCATGTTTGGCACGTTTTTACACTGGATGCCCCTTCAAATGCAACTCTCCCCATTTATCCAGGCTTGGGACCGGCGCTAAGGGTGGCTGGGGTTGGCTCCCTGACCGGGGATCGAACCCGGGCCGCAGCAGTGAGATCGTCGCATCCTAACCACTAGACCACCAGGGGACCTTCCCTTGTGACAAGGACAAATCTCCTTAAAATATAAGAACTTCCCAGATGATGTAAAGAAATGTGAAGGTTTTATAACAGCAAACACGGATGGGCTGTTCAAAAGCACATAGGAATCTATGCAAGTAATGGAGAGAAACTAGAATCATATTTTCTTTCACCAGAAGTGCTCAGCAGGAAGGTTTTCTGAAGTGTCTACACTCTCCCACCCGTATCCGTCTGTAAAAATACTATTTCAAGAAGAAGTGAGGGTGAGCACTGGAAGCACTTCATAAAAACAATTTTAAATCTACTTTAAAAAGTAGACGTACACAAAATTGAGCAACCTCTGGCTGCTCGTCATGTTACAGAGAAACCAGAGCAGTTTCCCACCTGTTATAAAGCACCGAAACTGGAGACTCCTTCTAAAATATTTGAAAATCATCTTGTTACTATAGCAACGAAATAATGTTTGAACAAACACTATCATAAACCTGGGATTTGATCAGTAGGATTCCAAAAAAAAATTATATCCAAAATTAATGACGACACGTCCAGAGGATAGAAACATCAAAATAAAAACCTGACATTGGACAAATGTTTGTTGTTTGTGTGTATTCAGGAAACACATGAGTTACAGCAACAGAGGTGAAAGACTCCGAGAACCAGAAGAAGATCTTTGACCTTCAGTCTGCATACTGTGAAGATATGAACTCTGAGGGATCAGTCCTCCGATCATTTCACCGAGCATTTGTGCCATTAAGAAATGTTTTATATGCAAGCAGGGTTTTAGTGTTCTGTTTTGCTTTTCTTTTGTCACAGTTGGACAAATGAAGTTATGCAAATGAATGCAATGTTTTTATTTAACCCTCAATGGACCTCAATTAAGTTGTGGAACTTTGTGAAAGTGTATATTTTTATATACGATGAATGAAGGCAAATTATGTTTTTGTGCAAATTCTACGGGAAAGAAACTGCAAAAGATTACAGTCAATGGTCCTTTAAAAAGCTTAATGACTGCTTTGGACTGTATTGGCTGACCTTTGTTTATGATGGGATGGGGAATAGGGTGTCTGCCAAATGCTGTAAATCTAAAGGGGTGAAAAGTTCAGGAATAGAAAGCACAATGGTTCTAACATTTTTAAATAAACACAATTTTAAAATTGATGGTATTTTTCTTTTTTTTTAAATGTCTGCCTTTAGTTGAAGTAAGGAAGATTCTAGCAAATGTATTTTATACGTACCGAAAAACATCAAAGGAATTTGTTTTCATGACTCATAGATACACTATATGGGCACAACAAAAAAAAAGATGTGGTTCTTCCCCAAACTGTAACCACAAACTTGGAGCTATACGATTGTGCAGGACGTCCTTGGATGCGTAAGAAGAACATTTTTCCTTCACTAGAACTAGAATCAATTTGCTCCAGCATGACGATGCCCCTGTGCACAAAGAGCGCTCCATGAATACATATGCTTTACACGGAGTGAAAGATCTCCCGCTATAGAGCTCTGACCTCAACCCAATTGAGCACATTCGGGATGAATGTAAACACGGACTACACCCGAAGAGTCCTCACAAAACCTACATCTGTCCCTGACGTTACTAACGCCCTTGTGACAAGGACTTTCTTTCGGCTTCTCCCATTAGGGGTCGCCACAGCGGATCATCCGCATGTTTGACACGTTTTTACACTGGATGCCCCTTCAAATGCAACTCTCCCCATTTATCCAGGCTTGGGACCGGCGCTAAGGGTGGCTGGGGTTGGCTCCCTGACCGGGGATCGAACCCGGGCCGCAGCAGTGAGATCGTCGCATCCTAACCACTAGACCACCAGGGGACCTTCCCTTGTGACAAGGACAAATCTCCTTAAAATATAAGAACTTCCCAGATGATGTAAAGAAATGTGAAGGTTTTATAACAGCAAACACGGATGGGCTGTTCAAAAAGCACATAGGAATCTATGCAAGTAATGGAGAGAAACTAGAATCATATTTTCTTTCACCAGAAGTGCTCAGCAGGAAGGTTTTCTGAAGTGTCTACACTCTCCCACCCGTATCCGTCTGTAAAAATACTATTTCAAGAAGAAGTGAGGGGTGAGCACTGGAAGCTCTTCAAAGCTCCACAGCCCATTTTTTTGATTCAAGTGCCTCAGTGCGCACATATTTCTGCTGTCTGTGGTCTTGCACTTATTTGCTTCACGCGTCCGGAATCGAATTGAGCCGCGGAATAATCAGCCGAAATGGATTCCTTTAATTAAAGAGCAGTTTACATGCTGCACTCAGGGTCAGTGAGCAGCTTGTTAATGATGATCTAATTCGATTTCTGATTTCCATAACGAGGTGCAATAAGCCAGAGAGTGGGCTACAAGCTGGCCTAAGTTGCTCTTTCTCCAAAACAAAGTGGTCGATGAGTCTATCTGCGGCCGCTTCCTCGTAATCTCAGCTGAAGCCTTGCTCAGGAAACCTGCAGCCAAAACACTGGCTTGCGTACAGCATACTTCAGATACACAAAGCAACTGAAGAATTTGTTTCTACCCAGTATTGGAGTAATATATATGGTTCTTCTCCCTACAGTTACCACATGGTTGGAGGAACACAGTTGTATAAAATGTCTTTGGCTGTGGCAGCAGGAGATACATGCCTGAGCAAAACAGCGCCCCCAGCGTTCCTGCCACTTCTGGAATGTGTCCTCGAAGTCTTCTTTTTCAAAGCGTGTCAAGCATCTTCTACTGTTCATGCTGGATCTCTGCAATGGTGTCAAAACGGGGACCTTTGAGCCAGATCTTTCTCTTTGGGAAGAGGTCAAAGTCTACAGGAGCCAAATCTGGTGAGTAGGGTGGGTGCGGAAGCATGTAGAAGAGCTCGATGACTGGTGAGCACACGCTCAGAAAAGATGTCTTTTGGCACACTGACTTATGAACGACGGTGCTCCCTGTGACTGTGTGTGCAGCCTTCAGAGGTCATCTGTTGGCGTGTTCCATTTTTTATTTTTATTTTGGGGAGGTGTTGTCCTTGTTCAGCCACAAAGACGTTACTGAGGTAGGTGAGGGGGCCTGGGGTGCAATCAGCATTCACAGTCATCCCAAACGTGTTCAATAGGGATGAGGTTCACTCGAAGATCTTTCACTCAAACCCATGTAAAGCATGTCTTCATGGAACTGGCTTTGTGTACATCGTGCTGGGAGAGATTTGGCTCTCCAAGTTCATGTGAAGGGTAAATTTAATGCTAGTGCTTCCAAACATTCTATACTATTGTGTGCCTCTGACTTTGTGGATATGGTAACAGTTTGGGAATGAATCACATATGGCCGGAAAGAGTCAGGTTTCCCGAAACTCTTGTTCAGATACTGTACTGTACTGTTCAGATACTTTGGGGAGCAAAAGAAAATCGTTGAAACGTACTATAATACGAAGTATCGCATTTAATGATTTGCTGTATAACCTCGTGCAGCACAGATCGAGCGAGCAACTCGGCTCGGAAGCTCTGTGATGGCAGAACAGGGATTGCAAGAGCCACCTGACTAGAGGCTGATAAGGACTGAGAATGGTTTAGTCATCACAGGACGAATTCGCCACAAATAAACAGAGTGTAAACATGCACAAGCTTCTGGCTGAATTCATTACTCAAACCCTTTGGGATTCTGCTTGTACCAAGGAGGTTTTTTTCCCCCTCCAGCACAATGAAGTCCAGTTTTTTCTCGGTCAAGTAAGAATTTAACATTTTGACATTTAAAAAAAGCTTGTTTTGTTCGATGATCAAATTTACAGGCTCCTGATATATAATTTTATTTACCGATAGGTCATAAATAGACACAGAACACACCGGCTACATACACGTCTTAAAAGCAAAGCTTCTTTTTATTGCAATTAGTAGTGAAAGATACACTTCAATCTAAGGCAAAGCAACACTAAAAGGCCATCAGAGAAAGTTACAAAACATACATAAGAAATACTTTTAAAAGTAAAATAAAAAGACCCCTTGGTGTAGCAACACAGAGATTGAGAGAGAGACAAAGAAGGGAGGGGGGAGGACAGATTCATGGAGCTCCCGGACTTGAAACATTCATGAAGAACGTCCTTGAGACCCCCGAGCTGAAGGACAGTCCTGAAGGACACTTAGCTGAAAGAGTGCATACTTTGGTTCCTCTAGGGATAAACGTTATGCTTTGAAGGTATCGTGGAGTTCAGCGTCCCGTGCCGTGGACAGACACGAAAGACGGAGCATTTTGAGTCGATTAAAGGTACTTTATTTTTTTTTTTGCCGATCTGCTAACTCGAGACGCCAGACAGCGCCCGTAGTCATCGTTAGGAATGCTGGAGACGTTTATTAGTAAACGACTGTTTGTAAACAATCCACAAATTCAGGAACAGTTGTGCATGTGCGTTACTCTTCATGCAGGAACTCCACCGGGGCTGCATGTCTCTGTCCCCCTTGTGTAAAAAACGAACGAATGGCCGAAGACGAGACCTGGGACTGATGACGAGACGGTGGTATCGAGCTGCGAGCCGTCAGATCGGGACTGTCTTTATCGTGCTGGACTGGAGGAGCCGGACGCTGGACGAGTTGTACATTTTCACACGTGGGGAGTTGCACAGTTAGTGGTTTATAAGACGCGACTGCAAGTTAGCATACTTCTCTATACAAACTAAGGCATTTTAATAAACAGAACCCCCCCCCAAAATAAAGGGGAAAAGAAAAAAAAAAGGGAAAACAAATATTCGACAACAGTTAAGGCTGAGGCTCATGTCACCCGAGTGGAATGGGACTCGTTTTTACTTCCTGCTCGCTCCTTAAATGGCTCTGGCACAAAAGACTCTACGACACGACTCGACTCGAGCACACGACTACGAACTCCCCACCCTCCCCTTCCCAAAAGCAGGGGAACCTTTATGGCTGGAGTTTAGCAGCTCTGGGTTTGAAACACGTCAGCTTTGCTTTATTGTATTATCAGTGTGGTTCTCTGTTCCCTAAAACAGAAAATAAGCAGCATTAGAAAGGGTTGGAGTCTGGGCTGGAGCAGATCCCTTTCCTTAGTGTCAGTTTAGTCATTAACACCTAAAATGCATGTACTAATAACCAATTATTTGTCACTTTTTAATCAGGATGAGACTCTTTAACCGGTCCATCTTATTGAGTAAGTACATTTCAAACAAGAAGGCAATCCCACGATTCTGTTCACTAGGTGAAAATTCCACTAAGGAGAAACATGGCAGACGGAGTAGATGCTCTGCCTGAGGAACAACTTGGTGTAACTTGGTTAAATACTTGATCTTTAACAACGGTCGATGCTTTATTGAATTATTATTATTATATACCCTATTTAGACTAAAGTATCTGGACACCTGACGTTTCCAACCATGTGGCTCTTCTAACAAAGTTGGGGACGCACAATGTCTATGTATGCTGTAGAATTCAATTTTCCTTTCACTTGAACTAGAAGACTCAAAACTGTTCCAGCATGACAACACCTGTGCACAAAACCAGCTCCATGAAGATATGCTTTACATGGGTTTGAGTGGAAGATCCACCTCTATAGAGCTCTGACCTCAACCCTATCATACATGTTTGGGATGAACTGATTGCACTCCAGGCCTTCTCACCTCTCCAACATCAGTACTTGACAAACACTTTCTCAGTGGAGGATCTCCAAAATCTAATGAAACATCTTCCCAGAATAGTGGCTAAAAGCAAACAGGGACTAAATATGAATGGGATGTTCATACACTGTATGGACAAATGTATTGGAACACCTGAACTTTCCTGTCATATGTGGTTCTTCTCCAAACTGTTACCACAAAGCTGGGGGTACGCAAATCTATAGGTCTTTGGGTGCGATATAATAAAATTAGGTATTCGATTGAACTTGGAAACTTGAACCTGTTCCAGCATGGCAATGCCCCTGTGTACAAAGTGAGCACCATGAAGATATGGTTTACATGGTTTGGAGAGGATCTGGCCTGCTATAGAGCTCTGATCTCATCCCAACACCTTTGGGATGAATTTGAACGCTGACTGCACCCCAGGTCTCCTCACCTTCATCAGTAGCTGACTTTACTAACACCCTCATGGCTGATATCAAGTGGAAGTAAAATCAAGTGGAACATCTTCCCAGAAGAGTGGAGGGAATTATAAGAGCAAATTGGGGACTAAATGTGAAAAAGAAAAACTTCATAACACACACATGACCAGGTGTCCACACACTTTTGGCAATATAGTGTAGGTGTCCATATAGTATGATAGAAATTTTGAGTATCAGCTCTCTGACGGTAATATAATAATTCCACTATATTTCAACTTGCTAAATCAACAGTACCCTAAGAACAACTTCCTGTCCATTATCACCTTCAGTGTTTAAATATCTGTCCAAAATCCAGTCCTGATAACTTCTCTCACTGATTCTATGTTTGTGAACTGTATTATTGTAACTAAAAGTGCTTATTTTGTTCAAAACAAAATCGTAAGATTGCCTTTTCCATATGCAGGTCAAACTAAGGAAGTCCAATAAAAAGAAAGTAGAAACATATAACACAGGAGTATTGTTTTATACCTGCCCATGATAATAATACTGTCAGTGTGATCATGTATAATGATATGAATGTTCTTTCTACTCTCCAGGATGTAAAACTGAGCACCGGATACCACCCCGGGGAACCAGACGAATTCTGGGAGACTGGTTTTCAAAAGAAATCGGCTCTTCAGCGTAGGATCTGAAGAGCTCTCGTCTAAGTGTATTTGTGTGGGATGTGGAACTCTTTTCTGCCCGGACCCTCCCCCCTTTTAATGCTGCTTACTATGCGGACACTCCAGCCGCACTTAACAAGCTTTTAATAAATACACCATAAAATATTTCGCATATATATTTCGAATATATTATGAGAAAAAAAAAATTAAATAAGACAAAAAAATGAAAAGTTGGCTCAATAAACAGAAAGAAGTGTTAAAGAGACACTCACACATACACACACACACACAAAAAGAACACTTCTTACAATTATAACTACTCAAATAGTTAAGAATAATAAATGTCAGGCATTAAGTCTAGCACTGATACTGTAATCAAAGCAATGTTTGCAGTTGAACTCGTTTAGTTAGCATTTGCAGCATACCAAGGTCAGTGAGGTGCAGTGTTATTTTTTTCCGAGATCTCTTAAGATGTAAGAGGTATTTTCCTACCGGACCGACACCCACCCATGTCAAGTGACTGATTGGGTCTTGACCCTAATACTCGAGGTCAAAAGCGAAGGTAATAAAATAAGACTCGAATGATATTAGAAGGTTCATTCTGTAGGGCATTGCACGATTGCTGACCGAACCACCTGAAACGACCTTAAAACCAGAGGGGAGGGGCCAAGCATGAACATCTGGACTGTCAATCAGCCATATTAAATTAAGTAGCTGTTCCAATAAAATCACGACTTATAGTATTGTAATTAATTGTTTTGTTTTTATAGGGTGGTGGTGGTGTGGGGGGGAGATTACTTAAACTATACATGCTGCTGCGGTGCACTCTTGCGCCACCTGGTGGGCAGGGCTAATTGGCAGGCATACAGTATAATGAATAGTGAGACTGCACTACCTTTGATGTGCAAACATTGCCCGTTACAGCCACCACATCAACGCAACCTCCTCCTACACCGGATGCCCGGATAATGACGATTATTTTGTCCGGCATATAATCAGGAAAAAAAAAAAAACAATCAGGAAGCAAGCACGTCTTTAGTTCTTGTTTAGTTGGCAGCATTTAAAGTGCTGTGCTGGACCTTTTTCTTCGTGTCAGACTATGTACCGACTCCCCCTCCTCAGCACTTTCCCCGCTGGTCCTGACACAAAACCCAGAGCTCAATAACATATATATATATTTATATTTTATATATATACTCGGCATATATCATCGTTACAACAGAAAATACACAGAGACTTCACCGTGCCTCATTATTCAGATCAAAATGTGTAAATGAAAGCTTGTGCATGAGTCTGCATGTGTGCAAGTTATGATAACGAAAACGATTTGATCTGTCTCTTAAATTCGGATTCTTCAGCACCGTCATGAGGAAAGGCACTTTCTAAAGGACTTTAACCGCTTTTGGCTCCGCACGTTTTTACACCGAAACACTGGAAAAGTGGGCAAAAGGGTTCGGAGCATGCGGTTCGAGTCGACTTCGGTCCTCACAAAAGGATAGCAAAAAAAATATATAAACCTGTCAGCCAGCACGCCGAAGGAAAACCAGAATACAACTGCTACACACCGAGCACCGTCCGGTCCGTCATGCTACACAGCTTTGTTCCGAACATCTGCTACCAGAACGTTCCTCAAATACCAATTTGGAAATACTCGACACGTTGGGACAAAACCGAAGATCTCCGATAGTGGTTCCGTTATTTTAAGGGATACGATTTAAGCACTGGATGGGATTATCAGATTCGGTCATGTCTTTTATGCTGTGAATGTGTGGTGCTGAAATTGAACACAGATCTTATACGCGGACATTGGACATGAAATTGCCCTAAAGCACACCGACATGCTTGTGATGATTTCTAATGACCTGCAACGAAGCTTACATTGAGCAGGTTCCATTATTCACTATTGGTACAACCGGGACTAGAAGAATCAGTGTTGTTTTGAAAATGAGAGAAGGGATTGGTACAAAAAAATCTTTAGACACTACACTGGATCACCTGATTAGATGGTGATGCATTCAAGCTCACTGGGATGCTTAACTTTAGCACATGCACTATCATCTCTGCTTGAAGATGCTTCAGACACAAAGGACAGCCTTGAAATCACATTCTTAGTTTCTACATAACAATCTTGCAATGTTACCACTCGTCTATAGTATTTAGGAACATCAGAAAGTCAGTACAATTCAATTTTTTTTTTGTCGAGGAAATAATTTAAAAACAAACAAACAAAAAAAAAAAAAGTTATAAATACGTCACCTCAGGATTGGAAAGAAAGTCAAATTTTTCCAGTAATAAAAATCGATAAACGCCATTATGGGAACCGTTTAACCTTGACGTGAACTGGTTTGAGGTTAACGCATCATAGGTACCACGTTTGTCCTCTTCAGCACGCCTAATCGAACACAATCCAAACATAAGTCTGCTCTAACAGAAAGAGATATGTAGCCAGCACCATTTGCACAATCTATGTTCCCACCCTCACATCAAAATCTCTGTAGCGTGCGCCATAAATGACGCACTGAATAGCACCAAGCTTTATTTAGCTTTAATTAGTGCAGGTTACTGTCCCCTCTGCCTACAAAACGGCTCGTGCTTCAGAAGGGGTGAGAGAGCCTGCGAGTACAACTCCATACTGCCCTCTACTGGCGAAAAGAGTAATCACCTTGCTCTCTCTCTCTAGTCCTCGAAGGAACCCCGAAGCACGCCGTCAGTCTCGTCAAAGGAACCTGAACAATAGCAGCTAGATCCTGATCAGAAGTGGCAGGCGATGGTATACAACGTTTCTGCTGAGCAGGATTAAAAAGCTGGGAGGGCTACAAGCCCATAAAGGACTCGTGCTGAATCCAAAGACGACCTAAAGGCCACGCAATACTGATCAGTGAAAGAAAGTCTTAACGTTGTTCCATCACAAAACCGAAGTTTAAGAACAGAGCATGGCTTTCTGCAATTGAATAAAGTTGTGGCCTCTGAACCTTATTAGAACGCACAACTCCAGCTAAATTGCGTGCTTGGGCATCGTAATGCACTGCATTAACCGTTTTCTTAAAATCCTTATTTAAAAGAAGAAGAAAAAAAAACCCTTCTAGAAAATATTCCTTTTCTAAAACCAGGCACTTGATTTGAACCCTCATTAGAGAGATCTTTTTTTTTTCTTTTTTTTTTTTAACTATGCGCATTACATCTGTAAAAGTGCCGGACGTACAAGTTTTCCACCTAATATTCTCCAACCCTCCATCCCCTATTCATTTTCCTCACATTCTCATCCCCAATTCCATTCTCACATGATCCTGAAAGCTGTACTCTACATAGGCGCTGATCAATTATTGCACTAAAACCAGAATATCACAATCTGTCCTATAACATGGCCTCTACTTGGTTTTTAAAACAAAAAAAGAAACAAAAAAAAAAAAAAAAAAAAAACAGAACACAGGGGGGAAAAAAAAATTCTAAATTCATCTAAGACTGCAAATAAATACAGGGAGCAATTAAAAATAAAACCAAACAAGACAAAACTACAATTTAATACACAAACATTTAAAAAAAAAAAAAAAAAAAAAAAAAAAGATCACTTTGCATTGTAGTAAATGTGAAAGCTCAGTGATCCGGATCACCGCAAAAAGACTGACTCGGCACTCGGGAAACGAGAAAGAAAGAAAAAAAAAAAAAAAACCTCTAAGGAACAAGAAAAAAACAAAACTTTGTAATAATATCTGGCCCTAATGGGTGGCACTTATAATTATAAATTGTGTGAACATTATATATATTCCTAAAGTATAATTCAAAACGACTGATGCTCGTCAGTCGAGCAGAAGACGAACCACCCCGTCCCTTTCCTGACTCCTGTCGCCTTTTCTTGGATGTCGTTCGGCAAAAACTGGGCGGTCAAAGTGCTGCTGTTACAACCATGAGGTAAACAAATTAAGCAGACAGACGAGGGGTGGAGTTGGGGGAACTCCCTTCTTTTGTTTGGTGCAGGGGTCACCTTCCTCCGAAATAAATAAATAAAATAACGTGGTTGGCTGGTTTAATATTGCATAACAGTGCTGAGTTTTGGGTGTGGGATATAAAGCAGGTGTGAGCTATCAGGCCTGATTTGGGATTTGACGAGACCCTCCGAACTACACCCCACCAAACCCCCAAACCCCCACCCCGCTTCTGCCGCACAGTGTCAGGTCCGCAATTAGGAGGAGGTGTGTGGGCGAGCGAGTGGGATGAATCAGGGCTCTCAGGCGAAGTACATGGTCCTCAGGGTGTCGTGGTGAATCTGCACAGCTTTGGCCAGAGCCTGGGGGTCTCGGCCGTTACTTTGACCAGAGACGTGGCTTCCCTCGGCACTGGAAAAAAAAAGGGTAGAAAGAAAGAGACAGACAGTCAGATTAGTTTTTTGTTAATATATAAAATTCTCCAAACGAAGTCAGAACGTTAGGTAGCAAATGCCCCTCACCTATCGTGCTCTTTGTCCACTAGGTGGTAGCGGGCACGGAAGGCCACCAGGTGGGCGTAGTAGGCAGGTGCGGGGATCGAGACGGAGCGTGTGCAGCGCACATACGTGTGGCACAGCTGGTAAGTGAGCAGCTGGAACTCGTCGGCTGTGAAGCAGTTGTCGTCCCACAGCACGTGGTAGTGAGACGGACGACTTGTGCCCTGGTGGAGAAAATGTGAATAGATTATATTAATTGATCAATATACTTGATTCAGTATAAGAGATAGAATTATGCCTGTCAACAAGGGGAAAATAATTCTGATGTATTTGACATCAAATGATGTGTAGGGATTACAGTGTGTGCTAAGAACTATATAAAGCTTGACATGTATAGAATCTGGTGAACAGCTTCAGGACCAATATACACAGATCAGGCATAACATTTTGACCACCTGCCTAATATTGTGTTGGTCCCCCTTTTTGCTGATAATTTAGTCCTGACTTATCGAGCATTAATTGCATTAAATTCTTCAGCAATTTGAGCTGTTTACCACTGTTCCTTCCTTGGACCACTTTTGATAAATACTGGCCACTGCAGACCAGGAACAGCCCACAAGAGCTGCAGTTTTGGAGATGCTCTGACCCAGACGTCTAGACGTCACAATTTATGCTCGCCCATTTTTCCTGCTTCTAACACGTCAACATTAAAGAACAAAATGTTCACTTGCTTTCTAATATATTCCACCAACTAACAGGAGTAATGATGAAGAGATAATCAGTGTTCTTCACTTAACCGCTAATAACGTCAAGAAGTTATGCCTGGTCGGTGTATGTGAGCACAAACTGCACTCCAGAATCCAGTTTTGCAAACATCACTCTGCTTTGTTACCTTGTTTATCTGGTTTTAAAATCTCTAAGGCTTCAGGGCAATTTATTCTTACCAGGCAAAACACACAACAAAATCCATTTAACTTTACTATTGTGTAGTTTTCGTCTTTTTTGTTGCCTGAGAACCACCGGGGCTATCTAAAGCAACCAAAGAGTTGTATTATTCCTGAACTTTCCACAGAGAGAGCACATGTTAAACATGACATTATAGGCTGACTTCTTTAGTGAGAATTTGATTAAACCTATTCAATTCAGGTGACCTGTCAAAGTACAATGCAAGTATATAACACTCTCAGAAAGCTCTATTGTTGGGAGCGTACTAAAATTACCCTTTTCACACCCACAATGCACTGCAGCAGGTGATTGTTAACAACAAGCAACGTTAAACGTGAAGGTTTATTTCAAGTCTGGATCGGCGAGCCAGAAAATAATCTACAGGACACCACAAAAAAAAAAAATTACAGAAAGTTTCTTTTGCTTTATTTTTCAGGCTTGTTTTGAACAAACAACCTTTCTGAACTGGTAGAGACTTTTGCAACTAGTTAAGCAGTGACAGCTGGTTATAATTAGTGGAGCAAACGGCATACTGATTCACTCGCTCAAAACAAAGCGTGACAGAAGGGAGCGCTTAAAGGCGATTCCGTTCAGCCTCTAAAGCGATCCCCTCCGCACCGACGTCTAGTTGAAGGACTTGTGTGTACCTGTATTCCAGCATGGCTGCAGAGGTAAAAGTCGAACTCGTAAGGGTGTGTAATGTCCGTGTCGACAGTCGTACCAGCAGGAATGTTCCCGCTGCGTCCCACCTGCGAACAACATTCGTATTGCCATGTATTAAAAACAAAAAAAAATAATTGCCATAACATTTTTTTTTTTTTACTCATTAATTATCAATTTCCAGATGGAATCCGTGACACAAACAGTTGCAGTTTTATGTACAGAGGTTACCGAATAAAAACCTGGACTATTATCATCTTTTTATTTTATTTTTTCCCCAATTACAGCTTGATTTCTTTTGAAAAGAGTGAACAGGGAATGTAAATATCCTAAATCCCACCTTAGAGCTCCATTCTCTTTTGTATTATCAGTGTTAAGCTTCATCAACCGGTCGATTTAGCAATTTGAAAGAACTCGCTCTCTATCAGAGGTTTCAGCCTTTCTAGTGGCTCTAATACACTCTGTCAAAATAAAGCCATTGCTCGAGTCTCTTTGGTGTGTCTTAAATTTTATTTTTTATAATTACAGGCTGTAAACAAACGTGTCAATGAGTGTAATTAAGCATGCGGCTGATAGAGAGACAGTAGGAATGAGTGAAATGATGCCCATCTAAACATCTACAAATCCATGTGCACCTGGTGTGGAGATGATCTGATGAATAATATGTATAACGTGTGTCTTGTAGCGGGAGCTTCTCAATATTGCAGCCTGGCATCAATGACTACAGGTCAAATTTTATAGGCCTGAAGGTCAACACACTTTTTATCTGACGTCTATATTAATAATTATTTTTATCATGTCCTTGCAACTCGAAATAATGTGTGATGTGACAGAAACCATGATGATAGGTGATAGGTCAAATCCGAGCGTCTGTGTGCAAGCTCACCCTCTCGTTGCGGTCGGCGCAGAACAGGCGGGTGTGGTGGCGTTTCTGCACCACGATGTAGGTGATGCCCGGCTGATACTCCTTCTCCAGGCTAATGCAGGCCTCCCTGATAGCCAGCAGTTCATAATACAGCACCTGAAGCCATGCATACACACGCAATTGTTTGTCACACAGTTTTCTCTTTATCTTGTCATACTGGGCAAAGCTGGACAGTTTTGCGTTGTGCCACATTGCTGGTTTAATTGGGAATGCTGTTAAAAGATGCCTCATGGATATAAGAAAATGCAGTTGTTGAAAAATTGATCACTGACCTGCCTGAACTGGCCCTCAGACACACCGTCCCTGTAGAAGATGATTCGAGTTGGTTTGTATCTGGTGGACTTGTAGAACTGGATAAGGAGCTCACGTACCATGGAGGCCAAGTCCTGGATTACTTCCTGCCGTGGCCTCTGTACCCGCACAGTGGCGCAGTACCGACTGGGATGGGCGTCCATACTGCCTACCACCTACGGAGAAGGAGACGGAGAGATAAAAGACATGAAGACACAGGAATTACTGGAAAGTAAAGATAGAAAAAAAAGATGATGAAGCACGCAGTGAAAAGACGACGGAACCACTCACGGCAGCGATGGATGGCTTTTTCCCGTCTCCAGCAGGAGGGTGTGTGACATCTGCACCAAGGAAGATCACGGGCTGCTGGAACACTGACGGCCTGAAGAACAAACGCACACATTTGCCATGGTATTTTTGTGAGAACTTAAAACCGAAGTGAACAACGAATCCTGTCCTCTTCCCCCGCAGGAACACTATGGACATGCCGATAAATCACGCACTACCTGTTCGTACCTGAACACACAGTTCACACACGCTCACCTCCACCCACACACTTACACTGGCGTCTCTTCCTTTCTGCGTTTCATGATCTGTCTGTCTCTTATTCTCTCTTTATCCTCTTATAGACAGCTCATTCAGTACTGTCTCCTTTTTTGCATGTGCCTCTTCTATTCGCTCCATTTCTCTCCCTCTGTCTAGCTTTCTCTACATGTCTCTCTCTGCACATCTGTACACTTCTCCCTCTGCCCTCCCACACATACGTCTCTCTCTTTCTCTCTAAAATCAGTTCTCACCGTTGATGTGGTACCAGGATGTTGTTGATGCCGCCGAGTTTGACGTTGATCTTTAGACAGAGGTTGGAGAGCGTCTGCGGTGACGTCTTGACCACGTTCTTCACCTGCACGCACTGAGTGGCCATTCCTAAAAGAGTGTCTCCTACACGCTTTACCTCCGCTACACACACACACACACACACACACACACACACACACACACACACACACACACACACACACACACACACGGAGTGTCACTTTCGGAGGACTTTTATTTGTTTTATAAAATATCAATAACACAAATTTCTCTATAAGGAACCAGAGATTATTTTTGAAGTCTTTCATTAAAAAAAAATAAAAAAATATCAGGGATGATTTCAGTTCATGGTTCATAGTTTAAAACACTGTTTTAGTTCCTGTTATGTGTTGTGCTGAACATTTTTCATTGAACAGGTTCAAATCTACAGGGGTTTTGTAGGGATAATTTTTAACATTACAGAGATAATGTAAAAATTATATACAGTATTATGTTATATTATATATATAAAACATATACAACGATCAGGCATAACATTATGACATTATAACATTATGAGCGTTGAAGTGAATAACACTGATTATCTCTTCATCATGGCACCTGTTAGTGGGGGTGAGATATTTATTAGGCAGCAAGTGAACATTTTGTCATCAAAGTTGATATTATAAGCAGGAAAAATGGGCAAGGGTAAGGATTTGAGTGAGAAAAATTGTGACGTTTAGACGACTGAGTCAAAACATCTCCAAAACTGCAGCTCTTGTGGGATGTTCTTAGTCTGCAGTGGTCAGAATATCAAAAGTGGTCCAAGGTAGGAACAGTGGTGAACCGGCGACAGGTTTATAAGTGAATGAGGCTACGTAGGGAGCGAAAGCTGGCCCATGTGGTCCGATCCAAAAGACGAGCTCCTGTAGCTCATATTACTGAAGAAGTTCATGTTGTAATGCTCAAAAGGGGTCCGGACTGTTTTGGCAGCAAAAAAGGGGACCAACACAATATTAGGCAGGTGGTCATAATGTTATGCCTGATTGGTGTATAATATATTAAATATATATAAACACTTCTTCAAACCATTAATGGACAGACTGCTATCAGAAAAGTGTTGTGATTTTGTGTACCATAAACAGGTGTTTTCCCGGGCAGGATGACGATGATGAGCTGCAGGCCGGCGTAGGTGTTCTTGAGGTGCCTGAACATGGGCTCCACGCTGTCGGCTCCTTGTGCGTACTTACAGAAACACGGCTGGCCCTGGATGGGCATCCCGGCGTCCTTCGAGATCTTGCGCAGCTGATCTGTAAACCCCTAAAAGACAAGAAAAAGTGAGTACGAGACAGAACCGATCGTTCAGAACATGACGCCGTGTTACTGACAGCACTGAGACCGTCTTCGATTAGAGCGGAGACGGAGGACGTACTTAAGGATCTCCTCTCGGCACTGCCTCTGCGTGGCGAAGCACGCGATGGCCCACATCTTGATCTCTACGCCGGTGTGAAATTGTTTTCCTCGCATGTCCCACACGCCATGACTGGGCGTGGCCACGGTCCGATTCTGCAAGAAAAGCACAAGGTTGATCTGCTGCATGCTGGTTCAAAAGCACACACACACACACACACACACACACACACACACACACACACACACACACACACACACACACACACACACACACACACACACACACACACACGTATGGAGAAATACTACTTTATACTGTTCCAAAGAAGAATTCAAATTGCTTTAACAAATTTAACATTAGATTAAATACAAAAATATAAATATATTTTATATATAAATAAATAACAAAAAGAAACTAGAAACATGAAAAAGTCACCGCCATGCATTTGTAACTACTTGATTTTTTTTTTTTACGTTTTTTAAATAATTAGCAATTATATAACACTCAAATTAATAATATTATAATAAGATAATTTGAATCCGACTTAAGTTTCATTGTGTTCAGACAATTATTCAAAACTCTCCATTTTACTATTCGTTTAATGTGTTGGAGTGCTGTGAAATGTCAGGAAGTATCGGATGTTAAAATCCAAAGCTACTTTAAAATAATAAAAAATAGAAATTAGCTTCGGGTTAACTCCAAATGGGGATCGTCATCTGCCCTCATATACAAGAGAAATTGTCTTGACATTGAACGTCCTACACTATCAAAGTAAAAACAATTGATTCTTGACTCATGACAGAAATGATGGTGAATTGCTGACTAATGGCCGCTGGGTAACAGTCAGTGGAATTAGTCCGACCCTATCACAGTGAGATGGTTATTGTTCAACACACACGTAGTTCACACCAGCAGAGGTTAGAAACGGGGTTAGTTCCTCCAGTGGAGGGCCAGACAGGCAGACGAACAAAGAGAAATGAGCGTGATTTAAAGGAAGGGTACCAGAAAGTTCTCTGAGCTCACCCTGCCCCCGTACTGCAGCATGGGCGCGGGCAACACCCGACCTGTCACGTGAGCCATCTCGTCCCGAACTTTGAACTGGAACTCCTGAACGAACGGGTCGGCCTCGTAGTTGGCGCTGCGTACCTGTAAGGGGGGAAAAAAAAAAAAAAAGACAGGGAAGAATAAGTATGAAGAGAACAAGATATGATGAATTGAACAGAAGAGAAATAAAGCAAAGAAAAAAGAAGCGAAGAAAGAGAAGAAAAGAAGCTGCAAAAAAAAACCAAAAACAAACGTAGACCTCAAAACACTTAAAAAGCGTTCTTCTGAAAAGCATTCTGTCCCCTGATAGAACATTTTGTTTGAAACCAAACATCGAAGGATTCTTCTAAGAATCGCGTCCACAAAGTGGGGACATTTTGTACGCCGGCGATGTCTGGTTCATTACGCCCACGGCCCATTTCACACTGTTACCTACTAAAGGAATCGACTGACAAAAAAAAACAAGCATCTTTTTCATTTCAACAAAATGCATTTGATCGACCCTCAATATGTTCGGTGTTTGAATCTGGCTAACAAGTAAAATAACAATGAAATATTACAGCATAGTGTTCTAGTATTGCACAAGTCACATGACAAGGTAATCAACTCAAAAAGCCATAGATTTACATATGAGAATATAAAATTTTATACATTTACATACATTTTTATATAAAAGACTCACTAACGTGGCTTCGAATTGCATAGCTGGTGCGAGTTCCTGCAATGTTATACACTGATTACACTGCAAAGATTATATTGACTTTTTTTTTCTTCAATTGAACGCAATGCAAATTAAGTAGAACAAAAGTAATGGCACACTTCAGAACAGGAAGAGGAGATAAGATCTGTCGGTGGTAGCTGACACGACGCTCTGGCTGAGCTGAATTACTGGAAGCCGTGGTTAACCGGGTTAGTCATTTTGCCGCTCTCGGCTCAGTGAGCTTTTTTTTGTTTGTTTTGTCGGTGAAAATGCAAATCAGGTTGGCGTTGAGCAGCAAATAAATATGAACACAAAGAAAACCATTACTGGAGTGTCTTCAGTCTGGCGTTAGCATTAACTGGTAAAATGAAGCTTTGTGTTGCTCTTATTAACGAACATTTCAAAATACCAAACCAAACTTTTGCTATTATCTAAACCTCTTCTGACTCAGAATTCTACCTTCATGAAATCACACCGGCTGCCTAAGAAAAATATCACTCACTTCAAAAAGCCTCCTCCTGTTTTATATATGCTTAACATGCTACATTGCAATGTGGTATCGAAACGTTTTGAGACGTTATTTCTTCACATCACCCAGCGTTGCATTATTTATTAAGGTTTGAGGGCCCCAGAACGGCAGTCTGGCCATACTGGGGCTTGAACTCCCGACTTTTGATCAGTAACCCAAAGCCTTAACCACTGACCTACAACTTCCCCCAATAATGCATAATTATGCCAATTATTCCTTAATGTCAGCTTGAATTTAAGTTATAGCTTTACATTCAATCCATTAATTTGACTCAAGACAGGCTTTTATACCAGAGTTGAAGATATCACCATTATAAAAAATAAAAAAAAACCTAATGTAACTCCACCATTGTGGACCTGCTGGACCATGCTGCATCTAAACAGCAGGGGTGCTCACCAATCTGCTGATCTCCTCCTGGCGATCGGGTGCGGAGCGAGCCGTGGCTTTGATCATAGTGGACGTCTGATTATCAGTCAGTTTCTTGATGCATCGCTGCCCTGCTACGATGTTACACACCTGAACAACAGAACGGTACCAGACCATTTATTAGTTTAATGTATAATTTGATGTAAAAGCATCAATGAGAGTATTTCACGAAGAACTGATCACCTCCAGGGGCAGGTAGGTGTGTTTCTGCTCCTGGCCGACCTGCAGACACGGCAGGTGAGGGTACTTCAGCTGCAGGTTGTACTTTTCTCTAAAATACTGAGCGACTGTTCGTTCCACCGTTTGGCCATTTTCTAACTGCAAGGGGAACCTGCAGGATAGAACGAAGGGAAGTGATCTATCACATCTAGTCATGTCATTCGAGCGATATTGGTCATGTGAGAAATCGTCTAAAAAGCTGTAAATCCCTGTTAAAATCTCAGTATTAAGTTTTCATGTGAACAGAAGTCATGTCAGGTTCCCTCAGGCTTTGCACTGTCCCAGCTCGGGCCCCTGCTCTGGACCACAATGAGGCTGACTCACGTTTGATGGCTGGCAGGTCGGCGGGTCACGTTACACACTCGGTACTTCCTCCGCATGGTTCCGCAGTGTGTCACCTCCACTTTAAGACCTAAACACACCCACACGATGTAGGAAAGGTATCAGAAACACATTGTCGTATTATTATACTGTAGCGAATACGTGGGCGTGTAAATATTGAAACAGTTTGGAAAAGAATTCACTGGTTTCTGAAGACTTTACAAGCATCACATGCTTCAAAGGTCCAGATTTCATGCTCATTGCACCAGATTATACATATTAATGTGACGGTGTGATTGTGAGTCACACCGCTGAGTGAAAGCCGTATCAAAGAGAGATCGGCTACAAGAAACAGATGACGCATAGGTTTGGGAGGGGTTAGGGCAAGAACAAGCCAGACTAGAGTACTCATCCTTTCCTTTTGGTTTTTTTCTCTCCCTCTCCCCAAAAAAAAAGCCCTCAGTCACTTCTTATGCACCCTGTAAAAGACTTGCCTTTGATTTCTTTGGTGAACTTGACTCGGTGAGAATCGGTGAGGGGGCGAGGCTGCTCGTCGATGTTGTGGATATCCAGGACCTCACACATAAACTGGATGACTGGCTGTGCTTTGTAAAAGGCCGTGGCGGACACTTAAAATAAATAAATAAATAAATGGAAAAACAGGAAATTATTAGTCAATCGAAGAAAAGGTTTACCTAAATTATACACAATATGAGGTCAAAACCAGTCCACATGTTTGCCTTCTTAGATTCTGAACTGAACCGGATAAGCACCGTTTTAAAACATGGTCTGTAGGAATCCCAAGAGTCGAAAGCCTAGTCAATAATTCTTTTAACTTTGTTCGAAATCACAATCCACAATTAGGAGTATCAGTTAATAATAAAAGACATATGCAGCTGTCAATAATTTCAGAGTCGTATATTGTTGAGGTGGGTTTTTTTTTAATTAAAGGAAGAAAAAACAAGATTGGTGAATTTTTTGCCGTTTTGATTACTCGTTAGTAGAGGTCGACCAAATAATCGGTTTTGCTTATTAATTGGCATTAATAGTTGATTGCTTGAAAAGACATCCCGAATTTTCAGGTCAGGTGTCATTACAAGAGCGACCTCTAGAGGCGAATCACTGACGGCATGAGACTGCGTGCTGCACGGCGAGCATTATAATATATATACACATTATAATATATTATTATATTAATATATTCAGCGGTTATTGGCAAGTACGATCTATTCTAGCTATCGGTAAAATACACTATCGTTCCACTGCTACTCAGAAGTGTAATGCGATGATTAAAGCCAAATGCATGGTCTGGCATATGCGTGACACATTATTAAAATCCCGATCAATGTGCATGGGCGTCCATGATAATTAATGCGAAACATATAAGTCCTGCATTTCTTTAAAAAAAAAAAAAAAAATTAGCTATTTATAAATAAATAATTATAAAGTGTAATTTAGGGAGTGTTTATTTCAAAGGGCGCGGTTTGAACACTGGTGAGACGCAATGCTGACGTTTGCTGCAACTATAAATGTAGGCAATGTTTCTGGAATAAGTTCATCAAAGACGTATCGGAGGGATGGATGCTTTTTAAATTTCAACCATTAGAGCTTCAAAACCTTAATGTATTCATTATATCCAAAGAATCAGGAGAAAAAAAAAATGCATCTGTAACAGAAAGAAATTCGAGCCTCACTGGCTTTTCCTCTTGAGAGAACGAGGACAATCAGCTGCTCTGTACTTTGAGCTGTTTTCCTACACACTTGCTGAGGAGTGTGAACAATCAGATGACAGCAGCAAGGAATCGATAAATCTTAGTAACGCACTTGCACCCGGGAGTGGCGTGAACTCGGAGCCGAGCCACAATCGCCCGCTTTCCCGCCTTTTCTGCAACTATTCACCCCATTATAAGCGACACAAAGAGAGTGTAAAGAGAGAGGTGCTCTCAGACAGGAGGGCTTTTCCCAGTGATGGCAGGGGGGCGGAGCAGGAGGAGTGGGCTTAGTCAACTGAAAAATGTCTCGAAGTGTGAAAGAGTGCTGTGTGTGTGGTGGGGGCGGCTGGCGGGGGGGTGTTTGTGGGGGCGACCCTTCAGACAAAGAGAGACACTAAGCAAGGAGTGAAAGCGTGGCTGAAACTCCTTTCATACGTGCACGACGATATATAGACAGAGTAATGGTTATGAGGGAATTATAACTGCAATTGAGGACTAAATGTGGAATAGGACATTTAAAAAGTATAAAGGAATCTTACAGTCAGGTGTCCGCAAACTTTTGTTCATACTGTGTGCGTCTTTCATTAGAACCAAATTACTATTGTTTACTAGTCATATTGTGGGCAGGAATCGTATCTTTTTGTCACAAAATTAATCCTCAGACTTTCTTGGCCTTGCAGTTCTGCTGCAATGGGACGTGGGTGTGAAAGAAGTGAATCTGCCAGATTAACTTTTACACCAATGCTGGTGAAGTTTTATATGTGGTGTTAAGTCTGAAAAGGTAGAGATTTGAATTCTGGCTCTCCAACGCCTGTTTACAGAAAGAAAAGTACCCTTACCATCAATGTTGAGCATCATCTTCCACATAGCAGGACGAACGGACTGATGGAAGCCGAACCAGACCTCTCTTCCTCCTCCCAGAGGATGGTCGTATCCCTCCGGAGCAGAGAAAAACGAGCGGCCCACTGGAGTGTATCTGCAGGAGAGTTGCAAAAAGAATTGAGCAACAAGCATTAAACATTTGCTAAAATGTACCTCTACCAGATTGACAATTTTTTTTTAGCCAGATTATCAATAAAACAGTAAACGTGCAATAGAAAGGTCTTTAAAATTAGAGGTTGGCCGATTAATTGTTTTGCGGATTAATCGGCACGCATAGTTGATTGCTGGAACGGCAAAAATACATACAGATAGTTTTTCCGGGTTGCGTAATACAGTACAAAAGCGGCCTCTAGAGGCGAATCATTGACACTACGCGCTGTTTATTTTAAGTGCTTTTTATTCATTTTGGATGTAATTATTTCTATTTATTTGGAGTGTTAATTTTAGTTTTAGTTTAAATGCTTGTCATTAATTTTAACCAACATTTATTAACATAATTAATGTATTCTTATTTATTTATTTTAGCACATGATTCAATACAGGTATTTTTCTAATAAAGTTCAGCACTTTTTTAAATGGTGTGTTTGCTTTTTTCTTATATTTTTTATCCAGTATCCATTTAAAAAAAAACATCAGTTGATTAATCAGTTGACCGAAAGTACGATATAACCTAGCTATCTGTATCAGCAAAATCTACCTCTATTCAAAGCTATTCCTAAACCTTTAAATTATAATAGGTAAATATATGCAGAAAATGTTGTATAGCACAAAATATAACCTCAATATGCATTTTTTCGTTCCGTTTCCCGGCTTTCCCCCTGTCTAGGGTTGCTTGTTGGATGCTCCGATTACAGCACAAGCAACTTATGAACCGAGGTCAAACAGAGTGCCGAGCATTCCCCGTCCCCAGACACTACAGAGTGAGGATCCACTCCCGGTTTAAAATAGCCTCTGCCTTAAACCTTGACAGAGAACATAAATAACACGATTCGAATAAGTGATTATCGAGCAGGTCATGAACAGAATGAAGAGCACAGGTGTGTACAGTACGGTGTGCAGTCATTCCTTGCTATTCGTTGGTTTCACTTGGATTTATTCTTCTGCTCTTCACTCCTACCGCCCTCGGTCATGCAAATCACACCCTACGCTGCTTAGTTATCAAGTCATTCCCCTGATATTGAAAACCTTCATTGCAAGTTATAAAAACCAAACAGACAAGATGATCACTAAATGTTTACTGCAAGACTCCTCTTTGCCCTATCCCTCTTTCACCCTTTTTCGCTGCAAATATTTTAACCATCCCATTGGACCATTAAAAGCAATTGAGCTCTGGAGTCTCCTGTTGGAAATGTCAGCAGATCCTACATTTTACGTTTGCAGCAAATTGCTGTGACTTTGCTGTAAAAACGGCAGGAGGTTGGGAGATAAATATATATATATATATGTATGTGGAAGATGCTTTGCTTTGACATATAGTGTGTGCCAACGATGCTATTTATGTACACTATTTCTTTATTGGTTAAATGATTCAGCTATGATACACTGAAGCTTCCTGGATATACAGTATAAATATATTTTTAATACATGCTATTATCTAGTTTGCATTTTGATTATCTGCTACATTACATTAGATAGCCAAAAGTAACTGGACACCAGGGCAGTGAACATTTCAAAACCATGGGCATTAATATAGAGCTCCAAGTCCATTGGTCAAATAGGTCTGAAATGAAGTTGGCAATTTAAATTAATCCTGAATGTGTTCAGAGAGCTAGAGTAATTCGTTACTGTACTTATGTAGATTTTTCACGTATCTGTATTTTACAAAAGTGTTTCCATTTGAGAAGACATTTACTTTAACTTCACTACATTTTGCGATATCAGTCAGTATTTTATGAATGACTGGATAAAAATTTAACTGGTCAAACACGCAGCAAACCACCAATCAGAGTAGTGCGCGCTCTGTTTCAACTTGTTTTGATTGACGCTTGGTGGTATCTACTTACGCTGACATACAGTTCAACAGCAAGCAGAACATTTTGAGAGGAATAAATGCTGGAAGAAACTCCTGACAACACCCGTGACCTTAATTGCACAATTTCTTTTTAAGTAGATGAAAATAATAGTTTGCCCTCAAGATAATTTAAATAGATATCAGTGTTTGACTCATTAATATCATTCTATTAATAGATCAGTGTGCTGAGTAACTGCAACTGAGTTGATTAAGCAAAGAGTCTTGGGACAAAAATGATAATAGGAACATTATAGCCATAATAAATCATAGTAATTTTGATACTTAAGTACATTTGAATGCAAATACTTTTGTACTTCTTTTTAAGTGAAAGTTTAAAGAGAGCATTTTTACTGGAGTAATATTTTATAGTGTATGTCTGCTTTCTGCTTGTCTCATTCACCACTAGTTCTTCCACATAGACCCTGGCAAACTATGTCTTAATAGTCATGTTGGTATTTGAGAATCTTCATTCCACATCGGTGCCATGTTCAGGTGTCGGCCATAAAGGGTCGCTTTCTCCTGCATATTAACGTCCTTTAAAACAGGACAAATTGACAAATTGACGTTCCTAAAATATCCATGTTATTTTGGCTCGGATATATATTGTGCAGGGTGAAAAAAAAATCCGTCGAAGAAAGTTTAACACCAGGTCTGGCAGTCTTCTCGATCGGTTCACAAGTTGCTAGTGTTTACTCGAAGTTCCCAGAGAACTCGCTAAGAGCCAAGGATTGCAATCCAATACGCACCAGAAATGGATCATAATGAGGCCAATAAATATTGACACTGACTTGGAAAGCTGCCGTGTTCCTGAGAATTGGCACGGACAAAACACAAGTGCCATTTATAACTTTAGAAAAGCGCCGAGCTGCCAACAAGTACACAAATGTATTTGCTGGCTCGCTCGTATCCTTTCACCTGTGTGTTGCGATCGGTGTAGTTTCGTATACCTCGAGCGCATGCTGCCTTAATGCTCACACACCTCGTCAGAGAAGCGGATCTGGTACGCTTAAAAACTACACTCTTTTCTCTTTAACTCCAAATAAAAACTAATAAACCAAGATACACTATTTGGACACCTGACCATAAGATTTGTATGTGCTTTCTGAACATCCCATGTCATATTTACTACCCATTTGCTCTTATAGTAATCTACACTATTCTGTTAAGATTTTTTCACTAGATTAGAGTGTGCTTTTGGAGATTTGTGCTCTTTCAGCCATAAGTCTGTTAATAAAGTCCAGGTACTGATGTGGGGTGCAGTCAGCGTTCTAATTCATCCCAAAGGCATTCAATAAAGCATTATCATGCTGGAACAGGTTTGAGTCTCCTCGTTTAATTGAAGGGAAAGTTAATCCTACCACATCCAAAGACCCTATACGATTGTGTGCCTCCGAATTTAAGGTTACGATTTGTGGCTTACAGCATATGGCTGGAAAAGTGTAATCTAATTGTTATCTAAATGTAATCTAATGGTTCCTGTATTAAAAATTTGCATTGCTTTTTTTCTTTGGAGCTACAGAGAACTAAGAAAAGCTAAAAAAAATGGCACAATTCCATCTTTGAGCTCTGGGCCATGTCTCCTACAGGAGGTTTTGGGGCTCAGCTACAGTGGAAGTGGGTACAGAGAACTAAAGTGGTTTGACTCAATGATGGATTCTGCAGTAACTCAAATCTAACTTGGGCTTTGCAGTTGATGTCCTTCCGACCATCAAAAACATGTCCACAACAACTCAAAGTATAAACCTGGACACTCTGAAACAAATAGCAATTTTGAAAATGTTGCTATTTTTTTTTTACATACTAAAATTTGTTAAAAATAGCAAAACTGGACATGCGTAAAGGCTCCCGAGCTCGACGCCGTGGGCAGAGCTTCAAGACTACTCTAATTACTCTCAACGAAGAGAATGTTGCAGGTGTACAAATACTCACACACAGCATTTGGTGTGTTTGGTGAAAGGAGTTGGGGGTGGGGGTGGGGATGCTCTTTGTACTCTTTACTAGTTGGATAAGGCTGCAGCCGGGCTTCATATAGCAAGATGGTGCAAATCAGTTTTTTCATCCTGAAGGTAGAAACTGCATCTAACTGGAAAACAACGAACTGAACTATTTTGAGAAAGATTCGAAAAAGATTTCCACTATTTGTCTGGTTGGAAATGTATATTTAGATGGATAGTATATATTTATGACCACCTGCCTAATATTGTGTTAATCCCCCTTTTGCTGCCAAAACAGTCGTGACCCCTCGAGCATTACAGCATTAACTTTTTGAGCTAAAGGAGCTCGTCCGTTGGATCGGACTACACGGACCAGCCTTCTCTCCCCATCGATGAGCCTCGGTCACTGGTTCACCACTGTTCATTTGTTGCAACACTTTTGATAGATTCTGACCACTGCAGCCCAGAAAGACCACACAAGAGCTGCAATTTTGGAGATGCTCTGACCCAGACGTCTAGACATCACAATTTTTTTGTGCATTTTATTTCCCTCAGTTGAAAATGGACAGAAGTACATACTCAGTGCTGACACAATGCTAATTAGTGAAGGTGCATTTTTTGAGCGCCGTCTAAAACAGCTCAGAGGAATGCAGGAATTCTTCAGGTGTAAATTCCACTGGCAGTACTGCCCGGACATGTATTGCTGCTGCGACAGGCAAGGTGAGTTTGTTTCATAAATACAAGACAAGCATTCCCTTTGAATTCAAAACCACGCAGATTTTAAAACGTGCGTCACTGTAGACTGCAGCTTTGTACAACCAACTGACCAAACAAGCTCGTCTCGATTGAGTATGGGAGTTAATAAGATACTGTGGCTAGTAGACCTGCTGCTTTGCATACCCTACATGCGAATGAGAAAAGGGCAGGTGTAACAGGTAAACCCTGCTGAGCAGAGCTCGGTATACCAGCGAGAGAGAGAGAGAGAGAGAGAGAGGGGGTACTCAGTCATCGAGAAGAAAACTAAACGTTTGTTCGCTTACTTCATGGAGGGCAGGTGTCTGAGGACTACATCCACCGCATGCACTGGGTTGGTGCTGATGGGCTTGTCCAGCTCCAGGGGCTCGGGCATGCTGCGTCCGGTCAACACCTCGTGCAGCAAGTGCCAGCTAACCAGAGACACAAACTTAATGGTGACTTTAAAAGGCCTGTCTTTGCCCCCTTCTCCTGGCAGCGTGACGTCCAGGTCCACCTGCGACACACAAGGCACAAGGTTCCTAAACAATTTTCATTCAAAACTTCCAAACTGTATTTAAGGCTGAATTTATCATCTGAAATTATGATTTTAAATATCAACTAGGGCTGCAATTAACAATTAACTTTATAATCGATTATTCAGAAGATTCCTTTTTCCCCCCTCAGATTAATCCTTTTTTTTTTTTTATTAAATGTTTTGCCTATTTAAGGTATATAAAACACAAATTCAGGGTATGTTTGTGTGAAAATATACTTGAAAAACTCGAACTCGTAAGAATGCTGCGGTGATCGAGTAGATATACACCAAAACAACATTCTTTACATTTTTTTTCTTGTTGATAAAAAAAAAAAACAATCCCATACAAAAATTCTTATTCAGGAGCGAGCTCAATTATCCATGCGGTATTTCCTTTGGCCATTTTTGTCAGCCTTAAATAAAATTACCTTAATAATAAGATTAACATATGAGATGAAATCGAAGAGAAATAAACTAGTGGGTCACACATCATCTTACCCCTGCAGGGGCCACAGGAAGTGGGTTTGCTGTGTACAGGCTCCTCTTTCCATCATAGACTGGACGGCGATCCCCGAAGATGGTCACCTTAAAGTGCTGCACCATGGAGTCCACCACTTCTCTATAGACACAAAAAAATAAATAAATAAAATAAAAACTGTATTATGAGAGGATTTATATAAAAAAATTAAAAAAAGTTTACAGAGTCTCAAAAAAAGCATTCAAAATCTTCAATGTATAAAAGTGTGTCTTTTTTTTGTTTGTTTGTTTTGGTTTTTTTAAATCTATGAACCTTTGTGGCTTCTGTAGCCGGTCCTGAAATAGTCTCGTTTATAAAAAACTGTACTGCTATTTAAAAACCTGTACCTGTTGACTCGGCGTGGGCACTTCTCGGGTTTAATGTCCACCTCGTAGAGGTAGACATCCATCTTGGGGATCTCCACCTGGAAGCAGTTGGCCAGCAGCTTGATGGGCTTCCCCATGGTGCCATAGCCAGGTCTCCGGGGCATGGAGAATAGGGACTGGGCCCCAACGACTCCTGCAGAGAGACGCAATGTGGGAAAGGAAAAAAAAAAGAATGTGAACAAATGTGAAATGAGATGATAAATAAATAAATAAATAAATAAATAAATAAATAACATGATCAGGTGTCCACTTATGCCGATCTCAAGCTTTAAAGTTGATAAGTTGTTAAGTTGTTAAGTTTGCATAAACGCCTTAACGTTTGTTGCGAGCGTCTGTTTGTTATTTTTACAAGTGGCACTTTCATGCAGCAGTTACTCGAAATTCAGTTCTCAGAATTAATATTGCTGAGGAAAAAAAAGTGCATAACTGGATGTACTGCTGCAGACTGAGCCAGCTCCGGGACAGCTGCTAATGGTTTCATGACGCTAAATTACCCACAACATGTCGACGGCAGCTCTTTCGAATCATCAAAAGCTTCTCTGAACTCCGCGGGCGTGTGGAGGAAAAAAAAAACCTTAAATAAGAATAGTATCGCGCTGTGAGGGAAAAAGGAAAGAACACTGTGGTCTGAAAAAACGCGGCGACTCGCAACATTTACAGAACAAGGTGCCAGCCACGTGTACCCTGCCCACACACGTGGGACGTCTCAGTCACTCGAATCCCCTTTTTGTAGGGTTTTAAATAAAACCCTCAAGGCCTCATACTGTTTTACGTGCCTCTTACTAAGCGGTGTTGGATGTGGTCGATTCTCTAATTTCCGCGACAAAAGAATACGGAGAAACCCTCACCGATAGCAGAAAAGGTGGAAGGAAGAAAAAGTGATGTCACACCTTTGACACGTCATTATGGTAAACAGAAATGTCCCTAGTAGCGTTCAACTGTAAACCAGGAAAAGAGGGTGTAGAAACATTTCTCCGGAGACATGACAAAATAAAGTCAGACCGTGTGTGTGTGTGTGTGTGTGTGTGTGTGTGTGATTCATTCCTGACTCATAACCCCCTATTTCAGAGGCCCATTTTGGATCTCTCTCTCTTTCTCAGGAGATCAGAGTCACATCCAAAATAACCAAGAATCAAAAAGCCGCTGCTGAGCAACTTTGGCGTGAAGTATGCGCCAGGCATGTGGATCTGTTTCAGCTGTACAGTATGGGAGGGAGGTGGGAAATAAAAACAGCTAAATAATATACTTTATTTATTAAAATATACTCCCGCTATATTAAAAATTAGAAATTAGACGGTGTGTTCAATGAAGTGAGACGTACGACCACTGACGTGGCACATTTGATTTTCGCTTACGGTACAAGTTTCGATTGTAACACGCTTTTTAATGGTAACTGTGATTTGTAACGTTTTTCAGTACAGGAAAAAAAAAGGCTTCAGGACAGAGGGGTCTGTCCTGCATACGCTTTGGTGTTTCTCGTTAAAAGGACAAGCTGTTGCTTTTGTTTGTTTTTTGTTTTATTTGTAAAGAGAGAGAAAACCAGAAACACAAAGAGTGAAAGAGAGAGAGGCGGAGGAAGAAAGACAGAGTAAGTCAGAGAGACGAAGAAAAAAGCGTGTCCAAGAGACAGCAAGAAACAGAGGCAGAGAAAAAGTGAGAGAAATACAGAGAAATAGACAGAAAGAGAGAGACAAACAGTGAGGCAGCGCGAAAGTGACTAGAGAGGTCCTGATGGTCGTCGGGGATCATTAATCACAACTTTACCATTTAAACAGAAAACAAACGATCTCTTGGATGGAACAAAAATAAATAAAAAATAAAAAAAGCACAATGTTTTGTATAGCAATGAATGAAACATTACTATCAGAGGCAAATGGCTGTTTTATAAGCAGTCCTCTACATCTGCCCCTTTCAACCCAATTACCTGCATGTCTTCCCTCACCACATACATAAACCTACTCCTTGGCCTTCCTCTTTTCCTCCTTTCTGGTGGCTCCATCCTCAGCATTCTCCTACCGATATACCCCATGTCCCTCCTCTGCACATGTCCAAATCATCTCAATCTCACCTCCCTCGCCTTGTCTCCAAAACGTCCTACATCCGCTGTCCCTCTAATAAACTTGTTTCTAATTCTGTCCATCCTCATCACTCCAAATGAACACCTCAACATCTTCAGCTCTGCTACCTCCAGCTCCACCTCCTGTCTTTTACTCAATGTCACTGTCTCTAATCCATACAACATCGCAGGTCTCACCACAGTCCTTAAACGTTCCCTTTCACTCTTGCAGACACTCTTCTATCACAAATGATGAGGCTCTAAATACTTTCTGGATACACAAAATCCACCATTCTTGTGATGAAACTGAGCATGTTCTTTCTATTGTTTTCTTCTGTGCAAATATCAAGCATAAAAAAGGGCACCTGGCTTTTTTTCCAGCCATATGTGGTTCCTCCCCAAAACTGTTACCCCAAAAATGGAGGCTCACAATTGTATAGAACATCTTTAGATTATCCTTAATTTCCACCATGACAATGCCCAATGATCTACAGGGGTTGGAGTGTTTAATCTCCTGCTACAGAGCTCAGATCTCAGATCTGATTGTGCACACTGACTGCACTCCAGGCCTCCTCACCTCACCTCCATCAGTACCTAACTTTACTAAAACCCTTGAAACTGAATGAGCACAAATCTCCATAAAATCAACTGGAACATCTTCCCAGAAGAGTGGAGGTTCTTATAGGGATGAAATGTGGAACTGGACGCTCAAAAGGTCAATTAGATTGGATTCAACTTAATAGTCACTGTGCAGAGTACATGTACAGGGCCAAGGAAATGCAGTGGTATCGCATATCCCAGTTTGTTAAGAAGGTGGGGTCAAAGCAGCCATGATATGGCACCCTTGGAGAAGATAGGGTTAGGCGCCTTGATCAAGGGGCCAACTGGAAGTTTGGCGGAGATGGAACTTGAACCGCCGACCTTATGAGCAGTTATCCAGAGCCTTAACCAGTAAACCACCACTAAAATATATACAAAACATAAATACAAATCTTATGCTCAGGTATCCACAAACATTTTTCCATATAGTGTTTCTGCCCATGTGGTCATAACCACAGAATGACTAAATGAACATGTTCACACTTTGTGTTTGAGTCGGTGGTGCAGTCAAATAACTTTCTCAAAAATTGAGTAATTTCAACCCCATGACCTAAACAAGTCTGAAGTCCCCCAATCTACTACTCAAGTCTTGAACTGAGGTGGGGGGGGGAAGAATTATATATTTGGGGTTTTCCATATAGTTTATTTAAATACTAAATAAAACACATCTAATTATCATTGAAAAAAAAGAATGAGAGACTATATGTCGGAGTCAGAATCTCTGTTTTCCATGTGGGGCGCTGTACTCTCATGGCAACTGCTGCCTCACAACGTAACAACCAATTAGGGTTGTGCAGATCTGATCTAGCTCCGAACTTTTAACAGTGCTGAGAGTCTGCTTCTAACTCCATGAAAAACTGTTTCCTTTTGAAAATGCATATTTTTCTCTCCGCTTTTCAAAACCCTCTCCAAAGTGGATGAATTTGTAACCGGAAGTTCGGAAAAGCCGGAAAGAAAATAAACAGCAGGCGGAAATGACGATGCGTCTTAAGCTTTGCTCATGCGCGGTAAGCGTTTTTCGGACGTTTTAGAGTGGATGGGCAACTTTTGTGAAACAATAAACTGTATAGGGCAATAGTATGGAAACACAAATATTAAATACTAATTCAGACCTGGAAATCGCTCAAATCAAATTCCATACTTTTTCATAGTTTCCCAAAAAGCGCCCTGGTAGCAGAGGTGCATTACTATCAACTTATCTTTCACATTCCAGCTGGAGTTAATTGTGCTGTTATTTGAAAACTATGCAAACCATCTGATCGGTCAGATTTCTGAATATTCTGGATATTCCCTGAATACATTTATATAACTATCACAGGCGTGTGGTATAAGTGAACGGAAAGACTTTTTATGGAAAAACCTTTTTCCGATTTCATCAACCTGTAGGGTTATTTTTTTATTATGCATCAAATAAACCTGAACCCCTTTCCAAAGCATGCAGTGTGGATTTAAATGAGAGAGTTTCATTGAAACCAAGACAGATATTGCATGTCATTATTCTTGTCATCAGCCCCGAAATCCAAATTCAGAACTTGAGAGCTACATCACTGAGAGCAGGTCGTCTTGAGCGGACACGGGTCATGCTGAAGATCCCGTCAAAAAGTTCCCAAACAATTGTGAAGGAACTGATCGATGTGCTTTAAGCAGCCCACACACACAATTCATAGGCAAACGCAGAACAGAATGCTCACTACATATTGACTTGCTGATATCCCTAATATATTGCAATAATCATCCAACCATGATGGTTTTTTATTTTCTCATGATCAGATCAACCTCCAGGCTTCCAAGGTCAAGCAGATTTTTGGGTCGCTAATAGCTAACGAACAAAAAAATTTGACAAACAAACGCTGTTCTATTAATTTAAACCAAATTTACAATCGATTAAAATATTACATTTGCACTTTCCTGCTGGACTGGTGATTAAACTTCTGTATGGACATGCATCATATTTCAATTGATAACTCTCTCTAGCGTGGACATCATACGTATACATGGATGTTTTTACCAGTTCTTGTGGGTCAAATATACAACCTGCATTAAACACAATGCGCTACGCATTCGATTTGTACAAGCGCGTGGTTTGGAGTGTTGCTCCACTCATACCACAGCATTTCCCTCCATCTTTCTTTCTCCCTGTTTCTCAGGGTTAGATCGAGATCTGTGTCTGGGTAACATCTGGGTCTGCTTTGTTATATATGCTGTGTGCTTAGGGTCATTGTCCTGTTGGAAGATGAACCGTTGCGTCATTACGGGGTATTTGCAGAATTTTGAGTAAAATAATAAATGAAATCCATCTTTAAATAAGGCTTTCCGGATGCACTTTATACAAGTTCTTTATATATCTATCCATCCATCCATCGATCCCTATGTGTGTGTGTCTAAAGCAGTATTTGACCAAAATGAATTTGAATAAACTACGTGATTTATCAAACGGCATTCTGCTTCGACACTGTGACGAGAAACAACCCAGTGGGAGGAGGGGGGATTGCGGAGGTTGCTATTTTCCTTTTTATCTTCCACTCGCCGACCACGTAAAAAAAAATAACTCTGCTCGTGAGTCATCTGATCAACTCTCAGAAACACACACACACACATATGCACATACACACACACACACACACACACTCCCGCACATGAACCACTCCACTCCGCTGCCTCTAGTCCTGAGGTGAAGCTTGTTCTCCCACGCTCACCTACTCACCACCACCTCATTTTCATTCACACATACACACACACACCTGCACACAAAGAGTGGTGGGAGAATGACGTCATCAGATCTTCCACAAAAACGTAGCCTCATGTATCAAGGTCATGCGAAACGAGGAGAAAAAGATCCCCATATCAAGTCCCGCATATCAAAAAAAAATAATAATAATGAAAGAACCATGACGTAATTTCAACACCGTTTTAAATACCTGTAATGACGTTCAGCAAACAAACTGAAGCCCACACACAAAAAAGTTGTCTAGTTAATAGTCATGTACATCTGTTGTCATTAAAACAAATCCGCAACGTGACAAAATGAATCGTTAAAACAAAGTATATAAAGTGACTTTTCTAGACTCAGATATGTAGATTTCTCTAAAAGGTTTTTAAGACCATATTTAACATCTGAAATATTGAATTGGAATTAAAACTATAACATGCATTACGTTACAATCTCTGACTCATGTCAGAGTCAGAATCTCTGATGTTTTCAAATCAAATTTCATTCTTTTTATACTTTTCCAAAATAGTAAACCTAATGGCAAAAAGAAAAAAAAGGAGTATAATTTTTTTTATTCCAATAAAATGCCTTTGAACTTAATTAGGTTTGAATTAACCCCAAATAACATATAAAAATTTACAGCCGGAAAAACTGTGCTCGTGCTTCCAATCGGGTCGCGCGTGCAGAGCTTGCATGGTTAAGCTAATGCAAATTTTTTTTGAATTCGGTCTGACTGGCATGATAAACATGGTAACGTGAGGCAGGAATGAGCCGAGGGTTTGGTTCTACGACATTTGGCACGTCAGACGGACTAAGAAAAAAAGTGCTGTGTGTCCCTGAATTTGACCATATGAATGACTTCCATTCTGAGCCTGGGGTGGTGAATGAGACTTTCTGTTACAGACGTATCATAATGCTATAGCAGGGAGATAGAAAGAAAAAGAATAAAATGTGTACTGCTGGTGGTTATGGGGGGGTGGGGTGCAGAAAGGCCGGTGATGGTGAAATGAAGAGAAATAAAGAGTAAAAAGGGGAAGAAAAAAAAAACCTTGATCACCTAAAATCAACAAACTTGTGCTAATGTCAGCCTTCAGGCTCTTTTCCTCTTAGTGTCGGTCTCCTGAGCACAAAGCGCCTCTCTAAACTGTCCACTGACTCCATGTTACCTCTACAGAGAGGCCCCTCACTCTCACTCACACACACACACACACACACACACACACACACACACACACACACACATTCCCCCTCAGACAAACACACACACGGTACGATCTGTTTGCCACCAAGTCTGAAACGTTTCCCAGGCCAACAGCCGACTCCAGAGGGCCCCGAGCTTTGCGTGAGATCGCCACGTCCAGCGTTAGACTGAGGACAGCCATAAAGGTAAATGTGGAGAGAACATTGGGCAAGAAACCTTCAGAGCTGGAGTGCCTGCTTATGGAATGGAAAAAGCAAAGCGGAGAGAGAAAAATGGATGAACACACTGAAAGAAACAGCAAGAGGGTCACCTGAGAGGGAGACACACACACACACTTCTTGAGACGTGGTTGTTACAACACAAACCAGCTGCATGGGACAGAGACTGTGTGAGCTTGGCCGTTAAAACACACACACACACACACACACACACACACACACACACACACACACACACACACACACACACACACACACCCCACCGGGACATCCTTAAACGCTAACTCCAGGACGTCCCCCTCTTTTGTCTTTTATGCTGAGTGACGGGAAACACCTGGCACCTTACGCACCGTTAATCACGCCACGCCCAACGTACACTGAACCACCAGTACCGCAGTGCGAGTGTGGATAGGAGTTGTGACTATTGTGTATTTTCACAATCCTACTGTCCTACAGGTTTCATCAGATGTGCTTTGATGAGCTCTCTTGAAGAAACATGGAATGTTTGGAGGGAAAAAATTATCTGGAGAATTCTGGGAAGATTTTGCAGAGGTTTGTGCTCATTCAAGCGCAAAAGGCAACAGCAAATGTGGACACCTGCCCATTAGATTTGCATGGTGTTCAAAAGAGATTGTGGTCAGAACTCTATAGCAGGAGATCCTCCACTCCAAACCATGTAAACCATATTTTCATATGCTCCAGCATCCAAAGACGTCCTATGCAACTGTGCGCCTCCAACTTTGTGGTTACAGTTTGGAGAAGAACCACATACAGCTGGTAAAGTCAGGTGTCCCAATATGTGTCTATACTGTGTATTTAATGACTTTTTGTTCATGGAGATTGGTTTGCTCCATTCTAACAGTTTCCTAACATTAACCAAAACGTTTATGCGTAACTCTTGGTTCATCTCTACGTAAAAAATAAGAGCGATCAGGCGGTGCTTTTCTTTGTTACACTCCAGGTCTCACACAGATCTCAGAGCTTTACATGTCATTTTCTTTTCTAGTCATTACTAACTATCGCTTTCTGAATGCTGAGTCAAGCGGTTTCCTGTTAGTATCTTCTACTTAGAGGTTGGATTTCTTATATGACCTTGTTGCAAAATAGTGAGCCTGATAAGAAGCATTTCAAGAATAAAGATGATGTTCTGGCGTTTATCATCGTGTAGCCCACAGACGGATGCTAATCGAGCAGAAATCATGTGTAGGCTGTGCGTTTCTTTGATTCGTGGGCAGGATGTAACCGTGATGTAAGACTTAATAGTTCAGAGGTCAGATGTAGGATCACTCGCATGCACCACGCTGAAGGTTAATGAAGATAAGAGCATTCGGTGTTGGCATTAAGATGAATTTTGCCCTTTTGGTAGAGATACTGCTGAGATGTGTTGTAGATACAGCAGATGAATTAACTCGGGATTGCAGCATTAGTTCATTCAGACTGTACAGGTTAGTCGGAAAGCGGTGTTAACCGAGTATGACTCAAATGTCCAGATCTACAGAATGACATTCTCTTCGAGATGACAACGTTCTTTAAGGAGATTTGATTGGAATCCCCCTCCTCCCCCACCTCTTTGATTTCTGTTGAAAATTAGTCATGTTTGCGTTGCTGTGGGTTTTTCCAACAACTGCCAGGACAGACCCACATGTCCACCATGAGCGCAGGTAGGATATGCGATTTACACCCCTGTGCTAATAATCCTCTGAGCAGGCACCTCGAAACCCCCCCAAAATATTTTCATCTAGCAAACTCATAACACTTGGGGTCTTGGAAAAACAATCGATGACAAATGATGCGATCGAATGTGAATTACGGTAACTGCTATATTTCCCCAATAAATGCACATCCCAGTGTTTCATTTTGAGCGTTTGGATGTTTAAAGAACACCACAACACACTTTTTAACCACGTCTGGATTCGCCCTGACCTTAAAGCAGGATAAAGCGGTTACAGAAGACGAATGAATGACCTTTATAACATGATGCTGATGGGAAGTATAATTAGATGAAAGGGTGCTCCATTGCAGAATAACTTAATCCAGTTCTGAGGGTTCTGCTACGATGACCCTAATGACCAGAGTTGAAACATGGACTACCAGGTGATCACGGAGGCCAGAGAACTGGTACGTTAACCCTCGTTCCTGCTCTACCACACCGTTACAGGATAGTTCCTGTACTTCTCTGATGGTAACATCTTTGATGGTTACAGCAACATAAATCAGAACCTGAACCTGGAAATTGTGTGGTGGTGGTGTACAAATTTATAAAAAAAAAAAAGTAAAACATTGCTAAAACTAGCTAAGGGATCATACCAGTCCATTTTATTCCCCTGACTGCACGTGATCACTTAACACCACCTTCACGAGATCGTAAAAACAACAAGATCCCAAGTTTTTGGGGGGGAATCATAGCCCAGGTAGATGGAGAACAGCAGAGTCATTACTGAAAGGATTTGAGTGGTGGATGCCTAACAGGAAGTCATGCCAGGTGTGTAGAAATTAAATCAAGCATATTAAATAGAAAAGGTCTCTGAAAGCTCACATCACCAAGGCCTGGCTGACACTCTATTTAAAATACTTGAAACAGATTTAGCCATTTTCCGCACCCAAGAGACAGTAAGAAAAGGGAATAGTGTGGATAGTAACCAAGAATACACCCATAGATAGCGATAAGTACCACGCTTAGTGCTTTAATGCAGCAGTCCCCAAATCTTTTTTAGGGTTTCTGCAGGTTTTACAAAGGTAAATAAGAATTTTGAAGACTTTTTAAAACCAAAAAAAGGTGTCAAAATTAGACACACAAATATGTTGTTAGCAACTGGCCTTAAACGAGCTCTAAATGTATTGTTTTCGAGCCGAGTATCGCTAAACTTACACTTGCCCGTATATGAAAAATAAAATCCGTATTGCGTCGGTGGTACAATCCGAAAGAGATTTCGCACCGATAACAGAAAGCTAATTGACTGTTGCGTGTTTGTTGCATTTGTAGTCATAATGCAGCGAATTAGATTTGGACTAACGAAAGAAAGAAAGAAAAAACTACACCACCACGCAAACTAACGTACAAAAACAATGTAGTGACATTGAATTAGAAGACATTAGAAGTAGCTTTACATGGACATCACAAGACTTAAACTTGCTTTTTTTGGCCTGTGTATACTGCCATGGGCAATAACGTACATATGACATTAATATTAAATGATTTCATTATTCATTTAATTGCATTATATAAAGAAAACAGAACTCACCATAATGCGGAATTAGACCGAGCTTAATTTATCAACGAACAGAAAAGAAACTGCTATTGAAACGTTCGCCAAACTGACAAACGCAATTGAAATAAAAACTCTAAACATTTTTCTTCTTTCGTACCAAACGATTCATAGGATCGCTGCTTTAGTGCTACTGTAAAGCAAGAGTTGCCATCAGGGGGCGGGACTTATGCTGACAAAGATTCTGATTGGACGAACACACAATTAGTACAAGATGAGTAATGACAAAGTGGTATACTTTTCCCCAGAAGTGATCAACTATAAAAAAGTCATGAAAAATATACCCAAAAGTATTTTAACTCCACATTCTACAGCATTATACCTTTTGGAGGGTTTTAGATTTAGTCCAGAGATTTAATTAAGCACCCTAAAATATACTAAAGATACACACTAATTATGGCATCGAGAATAGTTTCTTTCCAAATAACAGAAAAAAAAAAACTATTGAAAAATTAAACATACTATGACACCTTTAGACACCTGAGACTCTCATTGATATTTTTTACCTGAAGTTCCGATTTCCATTCATGAGGCTCTCTGTCCGGTTCCTTCCCCGGCTCACAGAAGAAGAAAAGTCCGGCTTTGCGAGAAAGAAATCCAAAGAAATTCCCAGGCACAAGGCAAATGTGCCGTTTGGTCAATATTTCCGTCCAGAAATGCGGTGGTGTTTTGTGCGTTCAGAAAGAGAGAGAATGAGTGGGAAAAGGGGACCGCCCCGGGTTTCAGGGGCTCTACCGTCTCACAGCGACTCAAAACCGGACTCAGGGGTCAGTCCTCACCGCTGACAGACCGACAGAGCTAGCTTACTGTACTGACACGGTATCTCGTTGGCGTCCGGAAATTCGTCTCAACTAGCTATAAAGAGAATTACAGCCAAACATTTTACTTATTTATTAGTGCGTTTATTTATTATTCGTTCGTTCGTGTCTCGCGCTCGCGAAGTAGGCTAAAAGTTTAGCTAGCTGGCTGCCATGCTAACTTAGCTAGCTTCCTCGCTTAGCCGAAATTCTCATCCAAAAAAAAGCGGAAAAAAACAGCTTTTTAAATGATTCGGAACGGTTTCTTTCTTTCTTTTTTCACCCCCCTGACACTTTATCTCGTCCTCAAACGCTGTCAAAATCACGTCCCGAATCCGTTTCTTTTTGGTCGCGGTTGAACAAGCAGACGCTCGCCTCACCTCCTCGGGGGCTCTGACTGGCTAAATATGGAGAGAGCGGAGATCTATGACGACCGACGCAGCGACGTTTGACAGCTGAGCGCTGATTTGACGACGGCCCCCTAAAGTCGACGAATCAGATAGCTTCTAAAACCGATCGGTAATCGTGTGACGACATTGGAACCACTGAGAGGAGAGCGCTGATTGGGCGAGAGCGGATGAGGGCGGTTATGAGGAGGGGGTTTGGGCAGCAAAGTGAAAAGAAACCTACGTCAGAGGAATTGAACTTTCTTACTCCCCTTTAATTGTTCATACGATACATATTTTTTTCCAAGTAAAAGAAATACATGAAGACAATCCTCCAGAATAAGTTGAGAAGGTTGATCTGTTCCAATCCATAGTCAGCTATGAGACTCTATGAGATCCACAAGCCGGATTTGAGATACGATCTCCCAGAAAGGTCCTGGGTCTTCCTTGGTCTCTCCATCCAGTAAAAAGTACCTGATACAAAGACACTTTTTGGCAATTTTTCTTCTTCCAGAAATCTTTCAAATTAATGAAACCATACTAATCAATACAGAACACATTTATATTTTCTTTCTCTGATGAGATCATGGAGGCAGCAAGCTAAGTTTGAGCTTTCCCAATCCACAGACTTCTATGAAAGTCTGTGAGATCCCCAAGCCAATTTTGAGATACGATTTTCCTAAAAGGGTCCTGGGTCTTCCTTGTGGTCACTTTCCCGTGAGAGGTACCTGTTTCTATGACCCTTTTTTTCCTTTGACCCTTTCTTCCTTCAACCCTTTATTTGGCTCTCACCCACCTGGACAATAAGGACACACATAGGAATGGTGTCATAGACTTCAGTTCGGCATTCAACACAATCATCCCTCAGCACGTGATTGAGAAGCTGAGCCTACTTGGCTTGAACACTTCCCTCTGCAACTGACTGGGAGACCTCAGCATCTCTAGCACCACCACACTGAGCACTGGGGCCCCCCAGGGCTGTGTGCTCAGCCCACTGATGTTCATTTTGCTGACTTACAACTGTGTAAAATGCACGAATCACATCATCAACTTCGCTGATGACACGACCGTGGTGGGTCTCATCAGCAAGAATGATGAGTCAGAATATATAGAGGTGGTGAAAGAGTTAACAGCCTTGTGTGGAGCCAACAACCAGTATTTGAACATTGGCAAAACCAGAGATGATTGTTGACTTCAGGAGAGCACAAAGCGGCCATTCTCCATTGATCATCGATGGATCATCCATTGAGATCCTCAAGAGAACCAAATTCCTTGGAGTACAGCTGGTGGAGATTTTTACCTGGTTATTCAACACGAGCTCCATCAAGAAGAAAGCCCAGCAGCACCTCTACTTACTGAAAAGTTTGAGAAAAACTTATCTTCCTACCACAATCCTAACCATGTTCTACAGATGGACCATAAAGAGCATCCTGAGCAGCTGCATCACTGCCTGGTTTGGGAACTGCACCGTCTCGGATCGCAAGACCCTACAGAGGATTGTAAAGACAACCGAGAAGACATCTCCCCTCTATCATGGACATTAACACCACACGCTGCCTAAAGCAAACATGCATTGTGGATGACCTCACACACCCCTCACACACACTCTTCAATCTACTACAGTCAGGAAAGGTTTTGAAGCATTCAGACCTCACATACAGACTGTGCAACAGTTTTTTTCCCCCTCAAGTTATCAGGTTCCAGACACAGAACTGAACTGTACAAACACACACACACACACACACACACACACACACACACACACACACACACTCAACTGTGTTACTGAACTGTACAACCTAAACTCAACACACACTTGTTGCTCATCTTAATCCATTCCACCACCATATTACATTTATATTTAATCATATTATACACTTTACATGCTGTTCTGTAGCTCTCCATTGCTGCTCTTGTTGTTTTTGCACAGTGTTTATGTTTACAAATACACTCTTGTAAACAGTTCTCTTTTGCACATTGTACTGTACAACATATTATACAGTAGGTTTACTGGTCACCACTATTTTGTGTTTTGTGTATCTGTCCTACACCGTCTTGTTTTGTCTGTCTGCACTTTATGTGGCGAGGACACTTACTTTAGTTTTTAGCTTTGTGTTCTGTTATGTAGTTTTATGCTGTTTTATGTAGCACCAGGGTTCTTAAAAAACGTTGTCCCATTTCTCTGGGTACTGCCTCAGCTATATATGGTTGAAATGACAATAAAAGCTTCTTGACTTGGCTCAATAGCTCTGACTAGATAAATATAGAGAGACCAGCAATCTATGATGACCAATGAATTTACATTTGACATTGGAACCCTTGAGATGAAAACTCTGATTGGTCGAGAGCGGATAAGGGAGGTTATGAGGAGGAGGTTTGGGCAGCAAAATGAAAGAAATCTACGTCAGAGTAATTAAAATTTCTCACTCCTCTTCAGTTGTTCATATTGTATTTTTTTTCTTCATCTCAGTACAAGAAAGTACCCAGAGCAATCTTCTAGAATAGTAATGTATTTTCTTTCTTTCCTTTTCCTCTGATGAAATCATAATGGCGAGCTGAGAAGGTCTTCCAGTCTTCTCTTTCCCAATCCACGGTCTTCAAATCTATGAGAGTCTGTGAGATCCACATGCCAAATTCTGAGATACAATCTCCCTAACAGATCCTGGGTCTTCACTGGGGTCTCCATCCAAGGAGAGGTACCTGATACCACCTCATTTAGCTTCTTTCTGTCTGGCAAATCTCTAAACAAGATTGTCAAATTGAGATCTCCTGAAACCTCTGTGCCGCACCACAGATATCAGTGGAAATCCCCAGATATTCCCAAGCCGAATGTTTTTGATCAACCTAATCCAGATTTAGTCTCCCACTGACCATAGTAATGTATGATGCAGTCTCATTATAATCTTTCAAAATTGGTTAGATGTGGCTGATACTTTTAACCAATGACCGACAATTGATACAACGCAATTCACACCTTTCTGACCAACAGCCCAGTGCCATAACCACGAAGCTACTACTGCCCCGAATCACCTGACCTCATCTCAGACTGTTGAGAAAATCAGCCCAGCTACAGATTTCAGGCTCCTCCTAGGAGATCCCCAGACATTCCCAAGCCAACTCTAGAAATTTAATCTCTCCAGCAGGTCCTGGATCTGGTCAACACAGTTCGACTGGGCATTGAATAAAGGACACACAGATTTGTTTTTATTTCATGTAAATTACCAACAGGGGCTTTGTGAGCTCCTGCTGAAAGGTCAGTGATTGGCTGAAATTCACATGATGCCACACTTCATAAAAAACAACTTTTATTTCAGTATTAAAAAAATAACCGTCCCAAACATTATTACATACAGAGCCAAAATAACTTCGTTCACATGTACTTCCAAATCAGCCTATTAGGAAGTGCTAAGATAAGGGCTGTTCTTTTGCAGTGGCTTTGTATTGCTTTTACAGTGAGGCTATTTTGAGTCCAAGTTCAATCTTCAGTTCCTTCTCTTTGGGTCTGAGGGGCTTGTTGCTCCCCTCTCTACACTTGAGGCTCCTTTGACTTGTGATTTGACTACTGCATCATGATATAAAACTGCTGGATCGGATCGGATCAGATCGGAGCTCTCACAATTCTGGCCACCGGAGGCCGTATCAAGTTATAAATACATTTCGAGTTGATATTGGCTGAAACATAATACTCATTGCAAAACGTAAACCTGTACAACCGAGATCGAATTTCAATGGACCGTTTGTGAGGCAATACCATTTCGATTTGAGGTGCTTTTTGAGGCTGAAATAAGTAAAAGTGAAGACACCCCTCACCCCACCCCCCCTTACAGTGACCCCTTTGGTGGGAACCGAGGGGTGACAAGTGCATTTACAATTAATAAGAACAATTTACGGCATAGAAACGAAGGGAACGTGGTTACTGAGGATCCGGTCACAATTTAAACATGCAATACATGAAACCACAATGACATGGATGGGTAAAGAAAGAATGGGAAGAAAACAAAAACCAAAAAAAAACACGCAAAATGTTTCATCAATTCCTGTGTACATGGTACACATCTGGCAGAAATCCAGGCAGATATACGTGTGTGTGTGTGTGTGTGTGTGTGTGTGTGTGTGTGTGTGTGTGTGCATGCAAGTGTATCGTGGCTGCTCCATGGGAGGAGGATGCGACTTGGGCTTTGAGACTGGTGGGTTGTGCATGACCCGGCCTATGGCAGAGCTTTCATGTTTCGACGTAGGAGAAGGAGGTGGGTAGCTACATGGTGGGTATTACACACAAAAAAAAAAAAAAAAAAAGAACATGTTCATGTGTCCTTTAAGTTAGTGCGAGAATAAGCGAAAGCAGGAGGGGAAGTGTGTCATGTCCTTCTCAGATTGTGGAATGTGCAGTGTGAGCAGAGAGCTCTAACGACGGCTGTGAAAGATCTTGTATTGCTTTTGTGTACAGACCAGTTAAAGAGATGCTGGAAGGCTCTTGTGGAAAAGGAAGAAAGATTTGTTTGTGTGTGTGTGTGTGTGTGTGTGTGTGTGTGTGTGTGTGTGTGATCTCGCCTCTCTGTTATTTATCTACAGAGTGCCAGAATGCTTGCACGGTCAGTTTCCTCACATACAGACGAGTCTGTCTGGAACAGATGCACGTTTTTGAAAAGATAAGAGCCTCCTTGAATGGTTGGCATCACATTTGGCTAGTTCAGAATGCTGGTTTCTGTGTCTCACACATAGAAGGAACTTATAAAAAAAAAATATGGATGTCCAAAGAGGTCATGTGGTAAAATTTTTTGGGGTAATACCAAGATTTTGACTAAAATACGAACATTGCTAGAAACATCCATTTATCTTAAGCCTGGTTCTGTGGATCAAGGACTCTATCCTGGGAATGCTGGTTCGAGGCAGGAATACACCCTGGATGTTAACTCAGTCGATCACAGAGACATAAAATATCCAATTAACCTTTTTTCTATTGTTTTTGGAAAGTAGGGGGAAACTGGAAAACCAAGCAGGAACCCATTTGGACACAGGGGGGACTGTACCCCCAAATCACGTCCAAAAGAAATGTCCACAATTTCCTTTTTAACCCAGAATATAACTTCACTTTGTACCAGTCTAACACGCAGTTTGCCCAATGCTAATCCGGAGGCTACTAGCTTTCCTTATTTTTTAGCTCCATTAGCCTCAGAGCATCTGTGCAAAACTGGAGAAGGAAACAGACTTTTTTTTGGTTGGGCTAAACGACATTGGAAATTGTGTACATTCATGTCAGGTTGAACTGCTGCTTTTTAACTCAAGAGCTACCACTTCAGCCTTATGCTATGGAGTGGAGCTTAAGATGCCTGCATGATTCAGGGAAGAAAAATACATCATATGACCCCTTTGGAGTTCCATAAAAAAGCACTCTATCTATAGTTATGCTAGTGCCGCCCCTGACTACGTAGGCATGTCTACATACGATCGGCTACACTCGAGAGCTCTTAGCACAGCGATGCGTCTCCAGCATCCACGGTTTGCTACGGTCCAAAGGACAGAGAGAAAGTGAGAGAGAGAGAGAGAGAGAGAGACAAAGAGAGAAACCGCTTAGCTCACGGTGTCTAAAAGCTAACTCTAAGTGCTAAAATTTTTCATTCAAGGCTGCTCGAAATAAAAAAAAGACAAAAAAATAAAAAACATAAAAGTGTCCATGGAGCAAGAATTAAAACAACACAAAAAGACGTCGACGCTTGTTTTCCCTCCGACACTGATGCGAGATGAAGCGTCGTACGTAGTGGCAGTCAGATCTTCAGGTGAATTGTGCCTTTGCTTCTCCTTGGTATTGCATACGAACATACATACGTATACTGTGTGAAGGTAGTAAACAACAATACACTTTAAAAACAACAACAACAAAAAAAGAATAAACATGGTAAACGAGGCTCAGGCCTGCCAGATGAGGGCATGATGCTGGATCAAGTTCTGTTGAGGTGCGTCGGATTTGTAGTGTGTACTGGCTCGAGCGCGAGGAGCTGACGAGGCTTGTGGTGCGCGATCGACCTTGGTGTGAGGTGAGGTGAGGCTCTTAGGCGAAGTACATGGTCCTCAGGGTATCATGGTGAATCTGCACCGCTTTGGCCAGAGCCTGGGGGTCCCGACCGTTACTCTGACCTGAGACATGGCTTCCCTCGCCACTGCAGAGAAAGACACGATTGTGAGCGGATGCACTACAGCCGGAACACACTGTATAAACGTTCGGTATGGAAACTCAGGAAAAAATAAAACACAATATTCCTTATATTATAATAAGAATACAGAATAAGCTCAACCACTCTTTGCAACTGCATTGAGCAGAAAAGCATCTCAAACCAAACAATTCTGAGGTAGACATGTACTAGTAAAGGACCAGGACCCTGAAGTGATATTTTTCATGGAAACCAGAGTCCACAGTAGCCTCAGGTTATGTCTACGAATACATTTTAAAATCTGAAAACGCTCACGTCCCTGTACTGCGCATGAGTTTGTTGACTTTGCGGCTCTTCGAAATCGCCGCGGCAACGGCTAAAAATGGGTCGTCGTTTTCGGATTTGAAAAAGTAACCAGGTAAAATATTGGTCCAGGATTATTACGGCTATAATGTTCCTATTATCATCATCCTATTAATAGACTGATATTAATGAGTCAAACACTGATTGATATCTATTATAATAATCATGAGCCCAAAACCTTCACGAAGAAACCTTTTAAAAGAAAACGTAGTAAGTATGGGACATGGACATGGCCTCCGATTCCTGTTTTTGGAGAACATGTGGATGTGGTCTTGAAACACAATTTGGTAAACAAGCCTGATGAGCATCAAAAGGCAAGGAAAAAACCTCTGTCATAATGGGAAAGAAACTTAAAAAGCAGGACAAAGTGTATTCTTAAGGAAAAGGAAAATGGCAGTATAATAAAAATTTCTATATAAGAATCCCTGGATGAGCAATAGACGGTGTTCATGATTACAGGTGCAGCTCTTAGGAGATCCAATTCCACGATGTCTCTGGAGGACTCACCTGTCGTGCTCTTTGTCCACCAGGTGGTAGCGTGCACGGAAGGCCACGAGTCGGGCGTAGTAGGCCGGTGCTGGGATGGAGACGGAGCGGGTGCAGCGTACGTACGTATGGCACAGCTGGTAGGTGAGAATCTGGAGTTCGTCGGCGGTAAAGCGATTGTCGTCCCACAGCACGTAGTAATGTGATGGTCGACTGGTGCCCTGAAACACACACACGTCAGATTCCTTTAGAAAACGCTGGTTTGTTTTTCTTTCTCTACTACGAACAATGTCGTGTTGTTTGCACCTCACACTGTCGTCGTCACGGTTACTGTTTTTGGTTTGTTATTCCTCATTACGTTCCATGTAACTACCACGTTGTCATGATCTAATATGTTTTCTTTGATTTATGTGCATAGTCCCTTTTATCTAATGCACATATCCTGTATTCTGTATACAACAATCTTCTGAACTCACCTGAATTCCTGCATGACTGCACAGGTAGAAATCGAACTCGAAGGGGTGAGTGATGCTGGTGTCGACTGTGGTTCCTGCTGGAATGTTACCACTTTTTCCAATCTGCAGAAAAAAAAAAAAAAAAAAAAAGAGGAAAAACCCACAGGTTTCAGGTTCACTTTTTTTGAAGGATTTCTCAAACACCTGGGTTCCACCCCCAGCCATTCAAATTCAATGAGTGTGACCGTGTTTTCGCTCGAGGTTGGCAGACCCTTGCTTTCGGTTGCTGACTCATTCTGGAAAACTCACCCTCTCTGACTTGTCTGCACAGAACAGCCGAGTGTGGTGGCGCTTCTGCACGACGATGTAGGTGATGCCGGGTTGGTAATCCTTCTCCAGCTTGATGCAGGCGTCCCGGATGGCTAGCAGCTCGTAGTGCAGAATCTGCAGGACATAGAAGAGCCGTGAGTCACGCTGCCTCATCATCTCCATGATCTCACTCCTCCATCATTGTTTAACGGTGTTCCCGAAACCAGCGACTCTGCTCGCCTCGTGCCTCAACCAGCATGATTTAATACTTTACCACAAAGTCGCTGATAATGAACAATCCCTAATGTCCAGATTTGGGCTTCTTACACAATAAAGCAATGAATATGAAAACATTTGCTTTTTCAACAGATTTTTTTTTTCTTTTAGAAAATTGTGTTGCTTAAAATAAAAGACAGAAAGAAAAGAAATGAAAAGAAAATATAAGAAAAGGAAAGGAAATTTCCCCCAAAGACTATACTGTGATGGATTGTTATTAACCCCTAACACTGGAAACTTCTTGAAAACAATCGACAATAAAGGTTTTTCCATCTAACTGAATCAGGTTCTATTGAGTTGTTGCTATAGTAACAGATTGCTCAACCCCCCCTTTTTTTTTTTTTGTTGTTGGACCAATCGGATACAAGAATTCAACACTGCAGTCTTGGAAAATTGCGCATTATATAAACTATAACACGAAGCAGCTTTTAGCACAAATTAAGTGCAGGTTTCTGAACCGCTGCCTGAGAAGAGATAGAAATGTGGGAGAAAATGTGAGTATTGTATAAAAAATTTTATAAAATAAAATAAAAAAGCCGTTCGGATTGAGAGAAATTAGTCTCGTCTTTGGATTTTTGTCCTTCAAAATAATTGCAGTTGTGTTCTGTTATTAATGTAATTGCGGTGAACTTCGACAAGAACGCATTAACACGAGGCTAAAAGCACATAAAAGTCGAACTCGGAGGGACCTATACAATTCAGAGAGCAGATCTCCAGCATCTAACCTACGCATCGTGAGAACCCGTAACGCCGTAACGTATATGACCCATTATCGAAGCATTACAAAGAAACAGAATCGAATTCTCAAAGCAGGATTGATTAATACCGATACTGAAAATGTGCCACATCAAACCCTCCTGAATCAGATACAGCATTTTGGGACCAAGCGGTTTAAGGGAAAGCACTTTCTGTACCTTCATGAGATTATAAACTCCCTGAGCCAGAACGACAGGCTGCAAACAACAGCTGGGTGCTGCTGGGGCTATTTTTAGCAACCCCCTCGCTGTAATAATACACAATCGTGCAGTATGGTGTAAATCAAACTGCATGGAAATCTATTTGGTAACATTTTACACTAGATTGCTCTTTAAATTGAAGTATTTATTACATCCTTATTAGCATGGTTTAATATGCCGGAATGTATCGATATAATTCAGTCCTCCAAACGCCTGCTATTACCAGACTTATTTATAACAACCTATTAAGGCTTAAAGACCCAACAATGACAGCTTGGTGATACTGGGGTTTAAACCCCCAACCTTCTGATCAGTAACCTAGTGGTCAATAAAGTTTAAATGGTGGGTGCCAATATTTATAAACAGAGCGCTATAATAAGCCATAGACACATTGAAGAATCATAAACGGGAGTGTATAGATAAAAAAAAAAAAAAAAAACCACTACCAGTTACTACACTTTATGATATCACTAACACGTCCAATAGGACTAGTGCAGTAAATAAATAAATAAGTAAATAAATAAATAAATCAATAAATGCATATCCTTTGCTTTTTCATGTTTTTCCTCCTACAGATTAAAAAAAAAAAACCACACACACAGGATTAAGTGTGATGACCTGTGGTAGCTGGCCTTCGGGAACGCCGTCCCTGTAGAAGATGATCCGGGTGGGCTTGAAGCGTGTGGACTTGTAGAACTGGATGAGGAGCTCACGAACCATGTAGGAGAGATCCTCGATGATCTCCTGCCGCGGCCTCTGTACCCGCACAGTGGCACAGTATCGGCTGGGGTGGGCGTCCATACTGCCCACGACCTACAGGCAGAGACGGAGGCATATGAGGGAGGCATATGAGGAGGAGTTCTCAAGGAGGTTAACAAAAGTCCGCGGTTGAACCTCTTTTGGGTTTGAGGAGGTTCAATCGATTGATTCGTACACTATGAATACTCCATACTATTTCTCTTTAGAAACACTATTACCACAAAAGATACCACCGAACGTTCTCTTTTAAATCTGGTTCCTCTCAAGGTTCCTCCCTTATGTCGTTTTGAGAAGATGTTTCTCACAGTCAACTTTAAAATCTGAATAAAGCTGCTTTGTGGATTTCGTGTTGTAGAAAATACTTTACAAAGACAACTGACTGTTATAAAGGAACTAATAAAATACCATCAGCACACAAGAACCGTAAAACGTGTTTCTAAACCCGAGCTCTTGTTTGCCTCGGGATAGGAATGTGAATGGATTCTGAGGGAAGATGTAGGTTCTGAGGTTCTCTTTAATGAAAACTAACCTCTTCTGTAATGTACCCCTTATAGATACACTTTGGCATGCTTCTCCATACATTATAATACAAATGCTGCCATCTAGTGGCCAATGCAATCTAGTGAGTCATCATTCCACCTTCCGGCTTGGGGAAATGCGGTCAGTGCTGCTCACCACCACACCCTCCACACACACAGCTCTCCTCTTTCATGTTCATCCTGTGACTCAGCCGTTTGTCACCATCGCCCGCCAACCGCAAGCGCTCCAGAGACGACAGGACTTGTGAGGTGACGTAGCCACCTGATCCTGCGTGATTCATCGAGCAGCCGTTCGCTCTCCCTCTCCCCTCTAACCGCTCCTTATTCCTTCCTCCTCCACCTCGGTTCCGTCCCTCGCCCACTGACGTGCACTTTAAAAGGCACAAGGGCTGAACGGTAAAACAGGGTGGGGAAACTGGGACCTGACGCCACAGGACGCAGGTTTTGTCCTCTAAGGACAGAACGTTTCACTACTCAACTACGGCCATGTGGAAAAGAAAATCCATCTAGGGTTAGGGATTATCCATCTTTAAAACAAAGAGCAGAGTGCAAGGTTACAAGGTCCACTAACAGCACGAGAGCAAAATATAATATCTGGCAAATGAACCTTAAATAAAAAAAGAATAGTAAGCTAAAATGTTTACAAATAAAATAATAATAAAAAAAAGATACGTAATGAAAAATATGTTGTTAAGTATTAAAATAAATAAATAAATATATAAATGACATGAAGAAGAAGGGAAATGAAGAAAGGAAAAAGTAAGCAGAAAGAAAGAAAGTAAAAAGAATTGGAATAGAAAAAAAGGAGAAAAAAAATATACACATTCAACATACTTAAGATCTATAAACAAGACTAATGAAAATGACTAGCAAAGAGAGGGAAGGTAAAAAAAAGGAATAATAAAAGAAAAATACAATTTAGAGCAAAAATGCGATTAAGAAAGAAGAATTCAAATAAATAAATAAATAAATAAATATTAGCAAAAAAAAAAAAAAAATTAAATTAGAAAGAAAAGCTTTTGCATTTTTGAACCGCAATAATAATTCAACCCTGCTTTTCTGAAGCCTGAGTTGACTTAATGTCACGTCTGGACGAAAAAACTAGCGACACGTGACTAGTTTTGTGACTAGCAAGTCACATCTGTTTGATTTTTAGCCATTTATTATTACAGACTCACATCTTTATCAGTAACGTAAGTGGATGGAGGATGAGATATCATAATGAGAGAGAGAGAGAGAGAGAGAGAGAGAGAGAGAGAGAGAGAGAGAGAGAGAGAGAGAGAGAGAGAGAGAGAGAGACTAATAAGCACTAGTGTTGTGTCGTTCATAAATGAGTCACGAGGCAACTCAATGCGTGATCTATTCATTTTCTCCTGGATGCGCTCGAGCGAAATCTTCGTAAGGTTATGTACAGGAAACAGACATGAGTAGTTAATCTCTGAATTTAATAGTCCTCTGGTTTGAGTCATTCCTTCTTTTGTCATTTGACTCCCAAAATAACACAATGCAATAGATCAGGGTTGTTGTTTTTTTCGGTCCGAACATTATTGTTACAAAAATAATAGGACTCTTATGGGAGAACTAACGACTACTTATTCTGTTTATCATCATTTGTCCTTAGCCGCAATGTCATATTTTCATTATTGGAACTATGTGTCAAATTTGGTGTATGAAGACATGTTTGGGATCCTTTTATTTCTGATTAAAAGAACGAAATGAACTAAATAAAAAAATAAATAAAAAAATAAAAAATAAGAAGATTTAAAAGAAAAAGATTCATTTTGCCGATTCACCGATTCACTAAATCGATTTGATCTTCCCATGACTAAAAAGCACCTTGTTGATTATCATGTCAAATGTAAGAAATCCTGTATACAGAGACATTACTTACTGCAGTAATGGAGGGCTTTTTCCCGTCTCCGGCTGGTGGGTGTGTTACGTCTGCACCCAAAAAGATGACGGGCTGCTGGAACACTGCGGACCTGAGAATTAATCACACACAACCTCTCTCAGGATCTGTCTGTCTTTTATTATCTCTCTATCTGCTTACAGACAGTTTACTCTTTCTCTATTATACCTCTCACCCTAACTCTTCCTTTTGATGAACAAGGGAAATGAGAGAGAGAGAAAGAGAGAGAGAGAGAGAGAGAGAGAGAGAGAGAGAGAGAGAGAGAAAGAGAGAAGGTTGGATGGTGTGGAGATTGTGAAGCAGGAAGTGTATCGGATTAGTAAGGATGAGAAGTGGAAAGTCGGTTGTACCAGATGACATGGAGTGGAGATGTGTAGGAGAGATGCAGTGGAGTTTTTAACAGGATTGTTCAACAAGATTTTAAAAAGGTGAAAGGATGCCTGATGAATGGAGGAGGAGTTTGCTGGTACCGATCTTTAAGAATAAGGGAGATGTGCAGATCTGCAGTAACTACAGGAGACTAAAGATGATCAGTCATCATGAAGTTATGGGAAAGAGTAGTGGAAGCCAGGCTGAGAGAAGAGGTGAGCAGCAGTATGGTTTCATGCAGAGGAAGAGCACCACAGACGCATTATTTGCTTTGAGGATGTTGATGAAGAAGTATAGAGAAGGTCAGAGGGAATTGCATTGTGTGTTTGTGAATTTAGAGAAAGCGAATGACAGGGTGGAGAGAGGAGTTGTGGTGTTGTATGAGGAAGTCAGGTGTGTCAGAAGTATGTGAGGGTGGTACAGAGCCTGGAGAGGTGGAGGTACATGCTGGAGAGAAGGGGAATGAAAGTCAGTAGGAGTAAGACAGAGTACATGTGTGTGAATGAGAGGGAGGGCAGTGGTGCGGTTGCAGGGAGAAGAGGTGAAGAAGGTGAAGGAGTTCAGGTACCTGGGGTCAACAGTGCAAAGTAATGGAGAGAGTGTTAGAGAAGTGAAGAAAAGAGTGCAGGCAGGGTGGAGTGGGTGGAGAAGAGTGATAGCAGGAGTGATTTGTGATAGAAGAGTATCTGTGAGAGTGAAAGGGAAAGTTTATAGGACTGTGGTGAGACCTGCGATGTTTATGGATTAGAGACAGTGGCATTGAGTAAAAGACAGGAGGTGGAGCTGGAGGTAGCAGAGCTGAAGATGTTGAGGTTTTCAAGGTTTTCAGGAGTGACGACGATGGACAGGATTAGAAACGAGTTCATTAGCGGGACAGCGCATGTAGGAGACAAGGTGAAGCAGGCGAGATTGAGATGGTTTGGACATGTGCAGAGGAGAGACATGGGGTATATCGGTAGGAGAATGATGATCCACCTGTCCTTTTTTTCTCTACATGTCTCTTTCCTAAAAACATCTCTTTGTCTCTCTCTGCACATCTGTACACTTCTCCCTCTGCCCTCCCAAACATACGTCTCTCTCTTTCTCTCTAAAATCAGTTCTCACCGTTGATGTGGTACCAGGATGTTGTTGATGCCGCCGAGTTTGACGTTGATCTTTAGACAGAGGTTGGAGAGCGTCTGCGGTGACGTCTTGACCACGTTCTTCACCTGCACGCACTGAGTGGCCATTCCTAAAAGAGTGTCTCCTACACGCTTTACCTCCGCTACACACACACACACACACACACACACACACACACACAAAGTGTCACTTTTGAAAGACTTCTATTTGTTTTAATATGAATAACACACATTCCGCTCATTTTTGAAGCCTTTAAAACATTCTGATAAAAATTTTAAAAAGAAAGAAAGGATTGAGAGAGAGACACTCAATCACACTCTTTCACTAGCAAGAGAATCCTAAAGCTTTTTTTTAGGAAGCTTTTAACCAATCTACAGACTTCAGGTGCATTTCCACCAATCACAGACAAATTTATTAGAAAGGTGATTTTGTGTACCATAAACAGGTGTTTTCCCGGGCAGGATGACGATGATGAGCTGCAGGCCGGAGTAGGTGTTCTTAAGGTGCCTGAACATGGGCTCCACGCTGTCGGCTCCTTGTGCGTACTTACAGAAACACGGCTGGCCCTGGATGGGCATCCCGGCGTCCTTCGAGATCTTGCGCAGCTGATCTGTGAAGTTCCTGCAGGAAAAACGAGAGATAGAGAGAAAGCGAGAAGTTGAACGAGAAGAAAGTTCTGTTATTCTTCAGAAACAAAACAAACACAAAAAAAACCAGATGAAACATCAGAATATCTGTGGCAAGCAGAGCATTAATAAGAGTGAAGATTTGGAGCACTACTCACTTGAGCACTTCTTCACGACACTGTTTCTGCGGGGCGAAGCAGGCGATGGCCCACACTTTGATCTCGATGCCGTTGTAGAACTGTTTCCCTCGCATGTCCCACACTCCCTGGTTGGGAGTAGCGATAGCGCGGTTCTGCAGAGAGAAAATCGACAAAACCTTATACTACACCTGACACTACACTCGCCAACACGCTTTTAGACCTGGATGCTGTCTGAGGCATGGTTCTCTTTCTTCCTGTCTGTCTGTCTGTCTGTCTGTCTTTCTCTCTGTCTGTCCTTCTAGCGTTTATCAAGCTACGTTTACACACTATCACCTTCAAAATAGTCCCTTGCACAGCAATACAATGGCGTCAAAATGGCGACCTTTGAGCCGGATCTTCATCTTCGGAAAGCGGGTGAAATCCGCAGGAGTTCAGGAGAAATCTATCAAATAGGGTGGGTGAGGAATTGAGATCGTGTGGATTTTTCTCCGTCGATCATCATGCACAAGTTGCCGAACGGCTTCGTCATTTTCGGGGGTTGAGCATCTTGCTGCTCTCTCGATGTTCTTCTGCTCTCGAAGCGCGTGTGCCGCTTTTTCTCTTTGTTCTAACTTGCTGTCCGTTACGAAATCACAGACGTGGTCAGAATAGCACCAGTTTCCACCATTACTCTCTAAACATTTTGATACCTGTCCGTCTAAAGACTAAAAGCGATTGAATTATTTGTAATGCTTGTAATAAAAAATATATATATATAAAATATTTAAAAATGGCTGCTAATAAACATGAAACCACTATTTTCCTCTCAATAAACAAACATGAATACAAATTAAATAAAAGCTATATAAAAATATTTAATTACAATAAAAATTTTAAAAAGTCAACAAACAGAAATCTTTTTTTTTTCTCCCTCGAATTTTTACACACTAGAACCAGTAGTCTGATTCCTGATTCAGTTTTTAATACAACTACTAAGAAAAAAAACTTAGTTCATTTATAGTAGTTTACATTTTTTGCTTGAATTTAACTTAAACATTGAATCATTTCAGAAAGATTTACCATTTTGTTTTACTATCGTTTATAGAAATGTTTCTATCACATACCCGGCCTCCATACTGTAGAATGGGAGCAGGAAGAACTCGGCCCGTCACTTCCGCCATGTCGTCTCGCACCTTGATCCCAAACTCTTGGATGTAGGGGTCCAGATTAAAATTAGCGTTCTTCATCTGCACAGAGGCGAGGAATCGCTGGTTAATCATTGAGAACGTACGCTGGCCTTATTCCAAAAACTTTAAAATATTAATAAATAATTACATAATTACCAATTTCTATACGGATGGTCCCCGAGTTATGATCGTTGGTAATAGTGATACGACAAAATTGTAAAAATATTTAATTGTAGCAACAAACAAATATGGCCCGAGTCCCACCATCCCACTAACTGTAATGTTTTGTTTAAAGTTGTTTAAAAGTTTTTTTTTTTTAAAGCTAATAAATATTTTTTCAACAAAAATCACAGGGTGTTTGTCATATGTGGTGCTGTACTTTAGCATTACTTTCTTTTACTTTATTTTATCGGTTTGCATAAAAATATCTGCCTGACATAAAACTAAAATAAAACTGTGTTATATTCCTACCCCTGAACACTAGAGGGCAGTGCTTACCAATCTGCTGATCTCCTCCTGTCGATCGGGTGCGGAGCGAGCCGTGGCTTTGATCATAGTGGACGTCTGATTATCGGTCAGTTTCTTGATGCATCGCTGCCCTGCTACGATGTTACACACCTGAAGGAAAAAAAACAACGTTTTTTAGGGATTTAAAGATTGTAACAAACTTTACTAATTCAAATCATTAGCCTCTGGTGACGTCGAGCGAGGACGGATCACCTCCAGGGGCAGGTAGGTGTGTTTCTGCTCCTGGCCCACTTGCAGACAAGGCAGATGAGGGTACTTCAGCTGCAGGTTGTACTTCTGTTTGAAATACTGCGCCACTGTACACTCCACCGTCTGTCCACTCTCGAGCTGCAGAGGAAACCTGCGAGAACATGCGCAGCCTTTACTTCCCGATTACCGAGTTCCATACGATCATCTTCATAGTATTGGAGAAGATTCTGCGGTTGGTTTCAATAACATGGAACGCTATTATAAAACTAGGCTTGGTCAGTTTTTTCATACATGTTGCTGATTCCTGTACTCTGGAAGGTCCTCGAGTCAAAGAACATTTAATAAGAAAAGACAAAGAAAGGTGCTTTTACTTCTGTTGGAAAGTTAGGAACATCAGAGAACAGGCCATGTTAGAGCGCCCCTGAAGCACAGAGGGTTAAGGGCCTTGCTTAAAGGAACCCAAGAGTGGCATCTTGGCAATCTTGGCATCTTGGCGATGCCACTTGGGCTTGAACCCAAGACCTTCAGTTTAGTAACCCAGAGCTGTAACTATTAAGCTGCCACCTCTTATATATGCCCTCCCATGAGATCTTTCCTTCTGGGAGAAAACCTGAGGCCCAGGAAGAAAACTCATGTTTAAAACTTTGTGGGACTGATGATCCCACCCATATGTGCTTGTTAAACCCCCTACTGAGAATACAAATGGTGTTAGTGGTTAACTCACTATATTTATTACCAGTTCATATATTTTTTTTATAAGTTTAAATATCTGCAAGACAAAAAGCTTCCCAAGTGCTACAGAGACACACTCGGGTCCACACACTCACGTCTGGTGACTGGCGGGACGGCGCGTGACGTTACACACTCGATACTTTCTCTTCATCTGACCGCAGTGCGTCACTTCTACCTTCAGTCCTGAAACACACACACACACAACAAATGTTAATAAAAGGATTGTATTATTCCATAGAGAAAATATAGTGGTGGTGTAAATCCATTAGGATGTGGATTTAGGATGTTACATGCAATTTCACGTTTTATCGATTTGTTTCGATGAATGTGGTTCAAAAAGATTTGGGATCAAACCGCTTCACAGCTGTATGGCACGGAGATGAAATGGTCGGGGCGACTGAAGCGGCAGTAAGTCTAACGCCTGCTCGGCGAAGGTGAAGTAAACGTTAAATCGTTGCGTAGGCCGCAGCTCACCTTTGATCTCCTTGGTGAAGCGAACCCTTTGGGAATCGGTTAAGGTCTTGGGCTGCTCGTCAATGTTGCGGATGTCCAGGACCTCACACATGAACTCGATGACCGGTTGCGCTTTGTAGAACGCAGTGGCTGACACTGGAGATGAGCAGATTTCGAAGACATTTTAAAACTTTTTTTTGTTAGTTTTTTTAATCTGGGGGGGAAAAAATGCCAAAACGCTGTTTCTGAGCAAATTGTTTGTTATAAGATGAACTTTCTTTTTAAATCAGAAGGAAACAAACCAAAAAACAACAAGAGTCATTGTTGATTTGCCAGTAACAGCTCTTTCCCCCCCATCACTTTTCCCCCACAACACAAAATACAAATGCTTTTCATGTTACAACATTTTTTTTTATTATGGTTCGGTTCTAGTTCGGTACAGTTAGCAGAAAGAAATGCAAAATATAAAAGTTCTTTTTTTTGATATTATATAAATTATTTTATTTACATTATCATTATTTTACATGTATTTATATACGGTATATATAATCAATTATAATAAATCAATTTCTCCTTTTAAGAGAATTTCTAGAGCAGTACATAAAACGCAAAGGGATCCATGACTCTAGACTATCGTAAAGATGTTGACGATAAAATCAGAGTTTTCAAACATGCAAATAGTGTTTCTGGTACGGATCGAGTAGCCAAACAAACTAAACAAACTTTTGTCCCACCACCTAAATTGTTCATGAAGGACCTCAGATTTTGTTCCACACGTAAAACAAGGATTGCGTTCGGTACACATACTGAAAGCTCTGTACCAAATCAGTTCGGTTCGAATACGTGTATCGTTACACCCCTGTCCAAGTAAAATGCATAATTAGGTGCCCTGGGCCACTACTGACCAAAAAAATAAATAAATCATTTACAGTATACAAAAAAACAGTCTAAAAATCACACGGCGCAAAACCAGTTTTGAACACATTAAATCACATGACCATATAAAGCACATGACCGCAAAGTTGCTTACCGTCAATGTTGAGCATCATCTTCCACATAGCCGGCCGTACGGACTGATGAAACCCGAACCAGACCTCTCGTCCTCCTCCCAGGGGATGGTAGTAGCCTTCAGGTGGGGAGAAGAAGGAGCGACCCACTGGAGTGTATCTGTGATGGTGTCAGAGTGTATAAACGAGTTGTGGATTAAAATGAGAGAATACTACACAAGACAAGACACAAAAAAAAGTTTCTTGTTTTAGCTAAGAGGATAGTTGGCTGTCAAATGAGTCATAAAATAGGACAGCATATCATGTTGACAACATCCATAGAAGTGAGTGGACACGGACTCTAAATGGGTATTCAAACGCAGGGTTTTCTGCATTCTGAACCTGATTCTGGAAAATTGAGAATTGCAAGAATATACAATAGGGGTGTAACGATACACGTATTTGTACCGAAAGATTTCGGTACTGGTCTTTCAATACGGTGCACGTGTGTACTAAATAAAATCCTTGTTTTATGTTTGGCGCATAGTTAAAATCTAAAATTCCTCGTAAAACCCAAGTGGTGGAACACAAGTTTTAGTCCATGTAGCTACTTGATCCATACCGGAAACAAGATTTGTACTGCGCATGCGTGAAATCGCTGCCAATCTGCAATGTTTTTATAACAGTCTAGAGATATAGATTTTTTTTGCGTTTTATGTACAGCTGGAAGTCATTTTGAATAATTAAATGGAATTAAATTAAAATTAATTAATAGTTATTGTAAAATAAATTGATTAAATGATTCAATGGATAAATAAAAATACTGTTACTTGAATGTTGACATTTGTTAAAGTATGCCAAAATAAGTAGAACAGTTAAGTAGTACATACTATAAAAATTAAATATAAAAAAAAAAAAGATTTTGTAAAACACACCTGTATTACCCAAATTGGGGTCTAAAAATTTAAAGTATTTTATTTAATCAATTTAATTTGCACTTATTTAATCGATCACTCAAATCAATCAATAAAACTGAAAAGTGTATTCTATTAATTTTTATTTCATTTTATTTTTTATATTTTGTATTTAAAACAAGCAGTCATTTTATATAAAATTGTTTAAAAAAATGTAAACTGTTGATGTTATGTAATAAAAGACGTTAATAAAAAAAAACTTCCCCCTAACTGTACTGAAATTAAACTGAACCGAGATTAAAAAAACAATTATTTACAATTCTATTGTCCATCTCTTGAGAAACCTACACACAGCTACGTCCATCATTCTTATCTCATGTACCTCATAGAAGCCAGGTGTCTCATGGCCACATCCAGAGCCTGGACTGAATCCAGAGGAACCTGGAGCCTCCCGCTCACCAGCGTCTCCTGCAGAAGCCGCCATGACACCTTCGCCAGCCAGCGGATGGACACCTTAAAGATCCGGTCTTTCCCTTCACCCGGAATGGTCACCTCAAAGTCCACCTGAGATACACCAGATAACAGCGTAAGAAAGATTTGCAACACAATGAGGTGGGCAGAAAAACCTCAGACTTTTCCTGACCTTCTCGCTTCCTATAGGAAGGGCCAAAACTGTGTAGATGTTCTTCTTGCCATCGTACACCGGCTTGCGGTCCCCGAAGAGCTGCGGTTTAAAATGCTGTACCATGTACTCCACGACTTCCCTGAGCACGAGGGTGTGAGGTGTTTTAGTAGCTGCCATGGTGCACTGGACAGGAATTCATTCATCGATAGGATACAACAAAGTACATTTTGTGAAATGACTGGGACTGTACCTGTTGACTCGACGAGGACACTTGTCGGGTTTGATGTCCACCTCGTAGTGGTAGACGTCCATCTTGGGGATCTCCACCTCAAAGTAGTTGGCCAGCAGCTTGATGGGCTTCCCAACGGTACCCATGCCCGGCCTCCGGGGAGCCTGGAAGACTTGCTGCAGGGGCGGGGGGTACAGCCCCATGGGCACTAAAGAACAGAGTTGTAAGAAAAGAAAACGTTTTTCACATCACTCACAACTGAGCACGAGATACAAATTTCCCCGATACCGCAGTACAAATTGCTGTGGAAAAAGACTGCTTCTCTTCAGGAGCATTCGGTACAAACGCTTTCTTTTTTTTTTTTTACACTAGAGGTAGTAACATGCACAGCAGGAAGAGAACTGCCTCAAAGTTGTTTGATCGGTTATCGAAAAAGTACGATGCAACCTATCTATCGGTATAAAATCCTCAATCGGTCGATCTCTAGTCTGAAACCCAGGTTGCAATCGTTTCCTGTGTGCTGCACCTGATGTAATCACACTCCCATCTGAAACTCCCGTCTCTCACCACGTACAGTTATGTCAGTGTGATACGCTTCAGTGTTTAACACCATATCCATATTAAAACAAAAACCAAAATAAATACATATATGATACATTTCCTGCCTAACTAATACAACAAATTGCTTTTTGCAGTGCTTCCATTCACTTTCACAACAAAATGAATGTAATAGAATGTCACCGTGTTTGTATTTAACGTTCTCCTGTGAAGCCTGTAACGGGATATGTCTCGGGCCTAATGACAACGCATCAGCAGATGTTAGCATCACTGTGAGAGTGATCGGGTTTGAGAGGAGACGGTGTCTACAGGGATGAGATCACATACATCAACGAGAGAGAGGGAGAGAGAGAGTGATGGAGATTTGGTGTTGGAGTAACGGTAAGGATGAGATCATCATTACAGCATACAGAAGAGAGTAGCTAGAAAGAAAGGTAGATAAAGAACAAGAAGAGAGAGAGAGATATATAGAGAGAGAGAAGGGAGGGGATGATGTCAGTAAAAAGAGATCAGGAGATGGGATTAAACATGCGACATGTGTAGATGTGTGTAGACAAGGGGACAAAAGACAAAAAAGGGAAACAAAGACAAAGACACGAGGGGCGGATGGGGGTAGGAAAGAGTCCGAAAAAGCATGAACGAGACTTTAGAAAAGGAAGGCATATCCCCCCAAAAAAAGGTTGTGTTTGAAATAATCCAGCTTCTCCCGAGACAAAAAACAAATAGTTTGAGTTGTTTGACCTGGCCTACAAGTCAAGCCAATCAGTTGAACATAAACAAACAAAAAAACGATTTAATCACCATTTTCAATGTCCTAACCATCCCTAGGATCCAAGCCAAAAATATTCCCTTGTGTGTCTGCTCAGCTTGACATGGGTGCTCAAATCGCGCTCGTTTTATGAATCGGCAAATTTTTTATTGGAATACTTTTGGGCTCATGAAGCATTAAGAACTTGAATGAAAAAAATATATACAATTTAGGGTACAAACATGATGTTTTAGTACCTCGGGGCTGAGCAACCTGATCATTTGTCCAGGTGGATTAACAAGCTTGGGAAAAGTTTTAGGGTTTGGTCTCACAAGTAGCAGCAATGCTACAGTTATATTACCATAGAATCAATAGACAAATGGTGTTAGTATGATAACTAACACTCAGTGGTCTAACGTTTTGAAACATGGCCAAGAAGTCAAGCCGATAGATGTAGATAAATAGTAAAAAAATTATATTTCAAATACTATGTTGCCATCTTGATTTTCTTCATTTCCTCATGAAAAGTTCCTTATTTTTCTTTAAATTTCTCTCAAATGAAATCAAACTAGCAACATTTTGAGACTATGGATTTGAATAAGCTTCAAGCTTAGTATTCTTGTATTTCTAGCATGAGCCATTAAGTAATAAATGTAAAACCTCCAACTTCCCATAACTTCATATAAATAACATATTTACAATAGTAAAATCTTCCGTTATAATGAAATTATCCAATTTTTTTCCATCATCACTCGCTTCTATTTAACATATAAGTTAAAAATATAAAGAATTTCACAAACAATTCCCATAATTCACTATTGCACTTCAACAAATTTACTACCAAAAACAATGCTAAAAATTCCACAATGAGAAGATATCAACGTTCATTCGTTTTAGCTTCCCACCAAAGTAGAGAACAAATTAAACAATAGAACAATAACATTTAGTCCTGGGTTTTATTTGATCTTTTACAGTAGAGTGTAACCTCAGTAACCTCTTAAATTCTCTCTGCCCTGATTGGCCAGAGTCTCCTGTCTTTGTGTAGGGATTCTTATTTCATGTCTAAAATATAATTCAATTCAAGTTTATTTCTACAGCACTTTTCACAATGGACACTGTCTCAAAGCAACTCTACAGAATGTAAATTGCATTATAGTGTATATAATTGTATAATGGCATTTTCCTAACTAATTATTTTGTTTCATCCTGATTTACAAAAAGAATAAATCCTTTTCCCGTCCTCACCACTTGAAATTAAAGGCTATTGGTTGAATTTGGGAAACACTTGAAATTAAAGTATTAGGAAATCTTATTTAATGTTGGCTTGCCTTCAAAAAGATGTCAAAAGATGTCAACTTACAAAAATGTGCCATTTGCAATACACAATGTTACACAATAATACAATGTTTCTGGGTCTGGTGTGTTGGGCTGAACCGGCTGGTAAGCTTCATTCGGTTATTGCTATCATTCGGTTTTGGGCTTCTGTGTTTGAATTTTGACTTTCTTACTTGCAGGTATGCCGTTTGGACGACTCTACAATAATAACTTCCCCAAATACAGTTAATCTGCAATAGACATTATAAATCGGGTTGCATCGGGCATCACTGTTTGTCTTTACCAGATTTTAATCCCAGTTTCCTCTTACTTGAACATTCTGACATTAAATAACATCCCAAAATTTTAAATATTTGCCATTTACAACAAGTATAGTGTGCTACTATATAGTTTCCTCTTACTTCACAATTCCCAGAAACAAAGTTCAACTACAATACACACGACATGTTATGGTGAATCCCATGTTTTCAGTGTTTAGCTGTAATCAGTGTTTGGCATGATTCAGTGTTGGGCTTCAATCCTACCAGCTTCGCCCCAACTTTAGTCTTGCTTGCACATACTAACATTGAAGAACAACCTAAACTTTCAATAATTTGACATTTACAATACACCTTGTGTGTTACTGGGTTAAATATTGGGCTGGGTTTGGCATGTTGGGTTGAACTGGCTTTCAGGCTGGACTCAGTGAATGGATCTTTTGCTCCAAGTTTTTTCTTACTTGCAGGCATGACATCCAGACAAGTCTACACTAAGAAGTTCCCAGAAACACAGATCAAGCTACACTACACACAACTTGAGGTAAATCCTATGTTTAGGGTTTAGTGTTTGGTATCATTTAGTGTTTTACTTCAAATTTCCCAGCGTTTGCCCCCAGTTTCTTTTTTTCTTGGCCATATAATGTTCTGACAAGTTTTCAAGTTTGCTCAGGGGCACAGGAGTTGCAGCTTGGTGTGGCTGTGATTTGAAATCAAAGCCTTCCGATCCAAAGTCTGATGCCTCAACCACTAAGGGTTGGGCTGTGTTCTGTGTGTTTGGCTGCACTGGATATGGGGCTTCAGTGTTTGGATTTTTACTTGCTTGCATATTTGATAATTGGACACAAATCCTGAAGAACACACCTTATATGTTGGGCTACTTTCTGTGTTGATATTTATACATTAATTGGGTGCAGTGTTGGAATGTATTCTACATTCAAGTTTAAAATTAAGTTTGTTTAAAAACGTACCTTACGCTTGCATGTAGGTTGTTCAGAAAAGTTCAAGAACAGTCAAAAAAATAAGTTATAGGTAACTTACATTACACATTACTTTGTAGGGCTGGATTTCATTGTTGTGATTTAACCTGCACTTATGTTGTTCTGACAAGTTTAAGAACCCCTCGCCAAAAACACTACTGACATGGTGGCATCAAAAGGTTTTTAAAACTCGCTCTGTTTACAAGAAAGTACCTTATTTCTCTACATTTACAAACTATCAACCCGAAAACACTATTGCACAGCAATAGCATTCCTGCCACTTCTGGAATATGTCCTGGAAATCTTCTTTTAGAAGCATGACGAGCATCTTCTGCGATCCGCACTGGATCTCCGCAATGGTGTCAAAAGTGACCATTGAGCCGGATCTTCATCTTCAGGAAGAGGGCGAAGTATGCAGGAGCATAATCTGGACAGTAGACTGGGTGCGGAATAGCACGAGTTGCAAAACACCGACTTATGAAGGTCGGTGCTCCCTGCGACTGTGCGTGCAGCCTTGTGCTGCCATCTGGCTTGTTTTGGTGTGTTTCAAAACTAGTCTCGAAATGTTTGATACTGCCTCGTATCAACGATACACATTTTTACCCAAGATGATCTCACATGGAGTTGTTTTCAAAATCTGTTGCCACAAGACAAAGTGTTGACAAAACTATTTCTTTATGAAAGAGTGTTTTCTCTCTCGCTGAACCTGCCTCAATAGGGTCAGATATCTGTTTTCACTACGATGTATCCATCTGTGAACTCAGTCTATCCGTGAATCAGGGATGTGAAACACAAGCTGAGCGCTGACTCCTGCTGTATTGAGTGTGTTTTGGGTTAGGAGAAAGCGAGGGAGTCAGCAAGCGAGAGAGAAAAGACGTTTTGAGAAAGTACGACAGCGAGACTGACGCCCCCACATCACCAAAACGGCGCGCGAAAACGCAACTTCCCCCCCTACACGCACACCACATTCCCAGCCTCACCATGGCGACTCCACAGCAACACACATTGTCATGGAGATGAGGCGACCCGCGGGTGTGCGGGGGGTTCGGAGCGCTCGTTTGCGCCATCATATTGGGACGAGGCCATCAATCTTTCCCCGCACGTCCACTCTATGGAGGGATGCGAGGGGAAAAATTTGATTGAAAGAAATCAAAATGCTATGTGCTTGGGTCAGTTGCAAACAGGTAGCTTACGTGTGTGTACGTGTGTGTGAGTCTGTCTGTGAGGGCCAAGAAATGATAAAAAAAAAATAAAAACAACTTGCTTTTCGTCACACACGTACATAACACACCCTCAAAACTCTGGCCAGAATGAAGGCAGATGGTTGGAGTGGGAGCCAGAGCAACAAGAGTGAAGACAATAGCCCGTCCCTTTTACCCCACCCCACCCAACCCCTTCTTGAGGAGCCAAAACAGGGTAGAAGTGGAGGGCAGTAGCAGAAACTCGAGCACTCATTGGTCCGCTGTTTTGAGTCCAGATGTCTTGCTGATGGGTGTTGCCCCTCACCTCGCATTTAAACTTCAGAAAAGAAACTTCAGGAACAAATGTGGTGAGATCGGACAGGTGGTCCGTGCATGGACGCCGTGTTACGCTCTCAAACTCCGACATAAAGGCTTCAGCTGCCTCAGCGAACTCGAAAGCTTTGTTGCTTTTGCATCTGTTAACCCAAATTGGAGCAATGTTTTTTTTTTTTTTTTTTCATTAGCTCTCATAAAATCTCAACTTCAATATAACCTGGAACGATTGACGCTTTTTTTCGGAGTTTGTGGTGTAAATCAACACACGTGCATCATTCGATGATGTCAGACTAATAAAAACGAAACCTAAACACGTTAAACCCATGTTTATCGAACATTTACATTTTGCCAGATGCCTTTATCCAACATTTGAGAAGAATCCATTTCAAGGCCTGAATTGAACAGCAGAAAGACCAATTAATGGCTTTGCTGTTTCTGATAACACTGATCATTAATAATCAGATCTTTTTGCATGGGTTTGCTCATTTCTAGTTCATTCTAATGTCACTGCATATGTTGTCTATAATGCTGCACTGGTTTGGATTTTATTTAGTACTTATATATTGCTAAGTGTAAACAGCATTCTAATTACGCAAATGTTCCCTTGTGATATAATTCACAGATCGACACTGATATTTTTTGAGTTTCATCTTACTAAAAGATATCAGAGGTGATCAATTTTTCAAAAATTGTACATGACATTGTAAATCCACCAGTCACGATAGTCAGTAATCGACTGAAAGTTGCTGTTACACCTACCACCTGTTAGTCTCACACATTCTCCTCATTTTCTACAGCACACTTTATGAGATTTACATGTAAAAGTTTAGACATTTTTGTAGTTTTCAATCGTTCAACTTTTCGTTTTAGCTCCGCCCACAGGCTCTTAGGAGCCATTTGATTGGTCTCTGCTCATTAAACCACCATAATGCTGGGGCTGTATTCTAATAGTTATTTCAATGAACAATCAAATAATCGGATAAGAAGTACTTTTTCTTCATAAAAAAAAGCAATTATGAATATAGAAGAGAAAATAAGCCTTAAAACGAACAAGAAATTTGTTTCCTTTTTAGAAAAATTTACATTTTATTGCTGAAATTTAATACAAGAAAACCTTTAAAAACTAAACCCATTTAGTGCATTTAATTGCAATATTACATCAAAAAAAAAAAAAAAATAAAAAATATATATATATTATATATATATATTTAAATAATTCAGGTTACAATACAAACTTTGTAAACTTTCTGCCGCTTCCTTTAGCCTGAATACTATGGAAGCCTGTTTCTGGCACAAAAAAAGGTTTTTTTCTCAAAATTCCAATTCGCAAGTTTGACTTTATTCTTTGTAATACCAGCATTTCTGGTGCATCCACCCTTAACCATGTTGCCGGCCTGAAGTTTGAAGCAGTTAGTGTATGAACGAGGCTCCTCTGCTTCATCTGCTTTATTCCACTTCCTCCACAGCAGATTGTTAGACAGAGATCTCTCCAGGGATTCTATTGATTGTAACTTATTTCATAAATTAAATGTGTAAAGCTTTCTGGCACTACAAAGTGTTCCTCCTTTTTTTCATTCTGCATTGTCTTCTGTGTTACCTGTCCAGAGCGCTGTGTGTGTGTGTATGTGTGTGTGTGTGTGTGTGTGTGTGTATATATATATATATATATATATATATATATATATATATATATATATATATATATATATATATATATATATATATATATATATATATATACACACACACATATTTTTTATATTATATTAAAATTCTATTCTATTCTATTAAAATTTTATTATATTATATTAAAATACACACCAACAAAGTTCATTCTTTATTATTATTATGTCATAAACTATGACAACAAAAAAGTGTTATACAAGCCAAAATATGTTTTATATTTTAGACTGTCAAAATAACTACATTTAGTTTTGATGGCAGCTTAGCAAACTCATGGCATTTTCTCATCAGATTCAGAAGGTAGTCACTGGAATGGTTTTCAATTTACATGTGTGTCTTTTCAAGAGCTCATTTGTGACATTTCTTGCCTTAGTAATATGCTTTGGCATGATGACCAAGAGCTACCTCTGCTGAAGAGGATAGGTTTATTATTATTATTATTATTATTATTATTATTATTATTAGCAGCCACAGAAACCGCTGAACTGCATAAAGATTTCTGAGTTTGAGTCCCAGATATATTTTAACATATACTGTTCAGAGGAGACTGAGCAAGCCAGGCCTTCATGGTCAAATTGTGCTTAACAAACCATTACTTTCTTACTAAGAACAACAGACAGAAAAGACTTGCTTGGGGCAAAAAATACAATAGGTCAGTGGAAAACTGTCCTTTGGTCAGAAGAGTCAAAATTTGAGATACTTGGTTACACCCAAGGTGTCTTTGTTAAACTTACAGAGGGTGAACGAACATTTCTTTAATGTATGGTTTCCACTATAAAACATAGAAGCGAAGTTTGAGTGCATAGCTGGTTGGTGTCTTGTCAAATCGAAGGCACACTTAACCAGCATGGCTACTACAGCAATTTGCAGGCACATGCCACCTCATCTGGTTTGCACTTAGTGATGGCATCATTTGTTTTCCAACAGGACAACAGCACTCAACACCTTTAGGAGCTCCTCAAAATTGTTGGAAAAGCATTGCAGGTCATTAACTCATGCGGCTGTCAGAGAGAATTCTCAGAGTGTGCAAAGCTGCAATCAAAGCAAAAGAGGGCTACTTTGAAGAACTGAACATATAAAACATTCTGGGTTGTTTAACATTTTTGTTGGCTACAGAATTCCATGTGTTCTTTTATATTCTGGATGGCTTTAGAATGAATGTGCACTGCTGAAAATAATCAAAATAAAGAAACACACTAAAGGAGATGATGTGTTTGAACCTTTGGCTCAAATATATATATATATATATTATACAGTAATCCCCTACTTTACCGCTGTATGTATGTGTGTGTATATATATATATATATATATATATATATATATATATATATATATATATATATATATATATATATATATATATATATATATATATATATATATATATATATATATATATATACATATACATATATATACATATATACACACACACACGCACACACATGTATGTATATACTTTCGTGTGTTTTTTAAGCGTCGGTCGGCTTTAGTTTTTTTGTTGTGTTCCGCACAGTTGGCTCTAGTTGTTAACTGGTTTCCGGCCAATTCTGCATGACGACGATCTCGTCAGCGACAAAAAAACCCTCAGATTGGCTATTCAGCGTAGTGAACGAGCAAACGGAACTGACGAAAGCAAACAACGACGGAGTAAAGAGGGAACACAACAACACTTCTCGTCATTCTTGCTCTTGTCTTTGCAACTTAGCGAATCCGTGATCGCGGCAGGTGTAAACGTTGCTTGCCTTATGTATACGCAGTTCTAGCTATTCCTGTTTCCCTGTTTGGATGGTGAATATAGACTACTGCCACCTGCTGGGATGGGAGAGTAATGTTCTCTTACACAAGCGCAGAATGTATATGCTAGCTGGCGGTCGGCTGTAGTCTGTCCGGTGTGTTCTAATGCAACTCATTTTTGCCCCATCACAGACGTTGTCCAGTCGGCTTTCCTTTAGAGTTCGTTCTTTGGTGTCGGTTTGATGTGTACCTACTTTAAAACGACAGTCACCAATACTGAAACTAGTCTGGGTTAGAAAGAAATCAGCCCCAGTTTCAGCTTGAATTCTCCATGATATTTTGCAACAGGGTCTTCCGTTGCACAGCATTTATACCACATGACCATACACCTAACCACATTTCTGCATAATGCAACATTGCACAAATATGATTAAGGTCTGAAATCTATCCCGGGACCCTCCCGTACTGATGTGTCTTTAAGGCATGGATTCAATTCTCACTGCTGGCCCACTCCCATTGTTTGAAGGTCAATGACCTTAAGCAGACTTAATACAAACCACATCTGCCCCCCCATTCCACCAGGATCAATTATCCCTTGGGACCGGGCAGGGAGGTGCAAGACAAGGGTGTGCATGGGCAAGAGGCGTGGTTTAATCTGAATGAAAAGGGGGTGGGATGGGGCAGGGTGGGGTTCTCAGGACTTCACCTCACCCTGTATTCCCACGACCCCCCATCACCACCACCACCACCACCACCATGTCACACTTTCCCCCCCAGGTTCTGAACTGCTGTGGGTATACAAGGCTTTTTTAAGGGAAGCAGGATGACTTTTGGTTTGCTGTAATGTGATTGGATGCATGTCAGCCTAACAAACAAACAATTAACAAATAAACAAGTTCCTAACCGAAAGCATGGTTGCTGTTATTGATGTTAAATATTAAACTATTCACACTTTGAGGTGTGTTGCACGCGCACATGCATGTATAACTAATGCAATGCATATGTTCTGCATGTTGCATGGGGTATTTTTGTGCATATGCATTTTTTTTCGGAGAATAAACCCCTGTCTAGGGTTGACCTACCAGCTGCAGATGGTCCCGGCTCCATCCCATTCACTCAGGCTCCCCGCGGCTTCCTTCTGAACTGTTCAATCGCCACGGCGGCGAGAGCCTGGAAAGCGTGTCCGACTATCAGGCTCCTTCCCTCGGCGTCCTAGAGGCTCCTTTTTACCCCACCCCCTCCCCTCTCAGCTCCCGGGTGAATCCCCCAGTCGGAGCCCTCCGCGGACCCCGAACACAATAGCTTCCCTCCGGCTGCTTGCTCCCTCTCCAGACGGACCTCCGTCTTCTGTCCGTGCGTCTTTTTTCCTCCTTCCTCAGCGGTTTGTTTATGCTCCTGCTCACCGTTCAAACACCACTCTCCAGAGGAACAACAACAAAAAACGGCTGAGCGACACACAGACAGACACACAGACAGGCAGGCAGGCAGTTTCCCCATGAACCACCTTCTCCTCCTCCTCCTCCTCCACCTCCTCCTTCTTCTTCTCCTCCTCCTTTTCCACCTCTACCGCCTCCTTTCCTTCTTCTCCTTCTCCGAGCGCTCAAATGTGCGCTCCATCAGCGCGCTCGTCCTGGGTGCTGCCATCTAGTGTTAGGAAGTGACTACTTCACGTTCATTCAAGTGATTCCAGGGACTTTAATTATTAATTCTTTCATTCATTCATTCGTTCGTTTATTTGCTTGTTCGTTCTTTCATTCACTTAATAATTCATTTATTAATTCATTTATTCGTTTGTTGGTTCATTCTGTATTTCTTTCTTTCTTTCTTTCTTTTAATCATTCATTCATTTATTCTTTTGTACATTCATTCTTTCTTTCTTTCTTTCTTTCGAAATTTGTTTCTGTTTTTGTTTTCCCATTTGTTTGTTTGTTTATTTATTTATTTATTTATTTATTTATTTATTTATTTATTTATTATTTCTTTCTTTCTTTCTTTCTTTCTTTCTTTCATTCTTTCTTTCTTTCTTTCTTTCTTTCTTTCTTTCTTTCTTTCTTTCTTTCTTTCTTTCTTTCTGTCTGTCTTTCTTTCTTTCTTTCTTTCTATCTATCTATCTATCTATCTATCTATCTATCTATCTATCTATCTTTCTTTCTTTCTTTCTTTCTTTCTTTCTTTCTTTCCTTCCCGCTTTCTTTCTTTTTCTTTCTTTCTTTTTTTTAAGTCATCCAATTTCATGCTTCATATGTCCTCATATATGTAAATGCTTCTATATGCAGTATACATGTGCATACCACAAAACATATTTATATTTTCACATTTACAACCATATTTTATCTTTGGTCTTCTTTGTATGGTTTGTATTTGAAAAGAAAGACTGAGTTGGATTTCTTACGCTGTTTTCAGACTGGCCCATGGGTGACTAGATATGGGCGTGGCCAGTGACACAACAAAGTTCGAAAAGTTTTATGCAAATGTATGCAAATATGGAGCAACTTATTGCAGCCAGCACCTATAAAATCACAGCAAACGTTAATGTAACATTGTTAGATTTCTTACTTTAGTCCTACTTGCACTGTCACACCTGATCTTTCTGTTATTGAACTGTATTTTACTGCTTTTAAAAAGACAGTTGCTGCTCCGTACAGCCACTTTTACCTCTTCTGCACTTTAAACCTGTACACTACCTCAAAACTGTTTGTTTACATGTATAAATTCATGTTAACAAACAGAAAATCCAAAATAAAGATACAAAATAAATGTTTATTTATTAATAAATCGATTATCATTTTATATTTTAGAAAGCTGAACTCTGTATTGATGATGAAGATGAAGATGATGATGATGAAGATGATGATGATGATGATGATGATTACATTGATAAAAATACAAATGGGCCATATGAAAAAAATAGACAAATTAATAAATAAATACACAAACAATATCAACTAATAATATTACAATTATTATTATTAATAATGATAGTAATAATACATCTATAATACAAAATAAGTACATACATATAGATAATAATTAAGAGAAGAAGAAGAAGAAGCAGAAGAAGAAGAAGAAGAAGAACAAGCAGAATTACTATTATTAACAATGAATAAATAAATTAATCATAATTTTTCGGCTTATTGTAATGTGAAATGATAACCGATCACTAAAAAAAACGTGAATTAAATATTAATAACTAAATAAAATTACATTCTGCAAATGTATTTAAAAATTACCAAAAAAATTAATAGAGTTACAATTAATTGAGTATTTTATTTTTTTAGTCTCTGTTTTTCACGTCGTGCCGCTTTGAAAGCCCGCTCATTTCCGGTACGTCACTTCCTTTCCAGAGCAGAAGCTGACGTCACCCTAAAGACAGGTTAGTGAGTTGGAGCTTCCGATATTTGCTGTAAAATGGCTGGAAATCGGGCAGAGGGGAAACACGGAGCGGTCTGAGGTTTTGTGCGGCTTCATTCGGACAGTTTGTCACAATGTTACGTGTCAATGAAATGTTTCCACACTAACCTTTTTTGTAAACTAGACTGGGATTGGGACAGGGACATGTGTGTTAATGAATGATCAGCATTGAAGTCACATACACGTCCATCAGTACTGAATACTGAGCTGAATTCAGGCTTGTCTGAGTTATAACGTGTTATAAGGTTGTGTCTCAGGTGAAGCAGGAATTCCAGTACTGTACTGTACAGTGTTGTAGGATGTGATTTGGGGAAGTACCCTGTTAAAAAAACACACCAGGATCAGCTGACCAGCAATTACTGCTTCCCAAAATGTTGTGGGAATGTTAGTTCTTGGTTTTAATAGCAAACCTTTTTTACTTAATTTAATGTTTTTTCAAATTATAAACATTTTAGGAAATGTTTTGTAAACATGTTACAGAGAACGTTCCACTAATGTTCCTATAATGTTAAAAAATAACTTTCCAGTCACCCTGAATTGGTCAGGGAATTTTTCTCAATGTCCTCGTATTGTTCTTGTAATATTCTCCTAATGTTCTGATGGAATAATTTAACCACCTGCTCTGGCGACGTAGTCCTGAGAACGTTCCCCTAACATTCTGGTAACCTTTAAAATAAGTCGCACTTTTCAACTAACTGGAGATGATTCCGAGGGCGTTCCTCTAATCTTCCAGTAACCTGCAACTCATTTCAACTTCTCGGGAACCTTGAAACAACCTTTCTAAAAATCTCCCAGGAACGTTGATCTGATCTTAAATAACTGAATCCTCAAAGGGTCCTTGCACTTATACAGGATTTGAAGAATGTTCCAAACCTTCACAGGAATCCTATGGTAGCATGGGATGTTTCACAGAACGTTTCTCTTTTGGTCCTCTCAGGAACCATTTTAAGGGGAATCCCATAGATCTTGGTATTATGGTCTTGCTCGTGATTGTCAAAATATAGAGTACCAGTAAAAGGTTTGGAGACACCTGGCCCTTTAAGAGACATGTGCATGTTCTTTTTGTTTCTAGGGTAATTTAACTGTATGTAAATTTACTTTGACCAAACAAATATATAAATGTACAGATGTTTAACTTTGCTGGTTTCCTGGTGGTCTAGTGGTTAGGATGCGACGCTCTCACCGCTGCAGCCCCGGGTTCGATCCCCGGTCAGGGAACCAACCCCAGCCATTAGGGTTGCACAAGCCTTAGTGCCGGTCTCAAGCCCGGATAAATGGGGAGGGTTGCGTTAGGAAGGGCATCCAGCGTAAAAACATGTGCCAAATCAAACATGTGGATGGTCCGCTGTGGCGACCCCTAATGGGAGAAGCCGAAAGAAAGTTTTACAGATGTTTAACTTTATTTTCATTAAAAAATTCTTCCTTAGCATGAATCATAGTTTTACACACTCTTGGGATCTGAACAGTTTATTTGCCCAAACATTCTGCTACAATACTTTGTTTTACTGTCTTGTAAAATGTGTTCTTCACTGATTGGTGTTTTCTTTCTGATGATCCAATTCATCTCAGAGCAGTTCAATAGGACTTAGGTGCAGTGACTGGGAAGGTCATAATAACACTCCAACCGAATGTTTGCTTTCTAAATGATGCTTAAAGAGCTTGGGCGTCATTGACTTGTTGTATGGAGAAGTTGTTTCCAATTAGCCACAGTGCAGATTAAACTACATGATGTTGAAGTATGAAATGGTAGACATGTTGGATCAGTATTCCTTTCACCCGGAGTAGGTCTCCAACATTCCCTGCTCCAAAACAGCCAAATTTGGACCCATTTGCCCACAGAATTTTCTGTCCGGTTTCTTGTGTGTTTCTTTTACCTTGTGTGTGAAACAAAACGAACATTCGTGTGTTTCAAAAGCTGTAGAAGACGAGGTGTTTCCAAAGTTTTTACAGCCGCCGTCTATATCTTATTTTGAGTTTTTTGAATAATAGTGACCAGTTATGAACATTCCCATAGTGTTATGAAACAGTACCCAAAATCCAGCCAAAGGAAATACAAAGGCTAATGTGTGGGTCAAATAAAATGTTTTGGGGTTCTGTCATTAATGTTAAAAATCTTTTTGTTTTGGCGTTAATGTTCTTATTCAAACCTACTTCTCACACTTAGATGTCTTGGATCCGTGAAGGAGAATTAAGCCTTCTTGAAAGGCTCTCTGCCAACATCTTAAAGGTGATTTATTTATTCATTTGTTTTTAATTACCTTCTGATCATGTAATGGGAAATTAAGGCTCTTTTTAGTCAGTTAGTGCATTTGGCTCACCTCACCTATAATATTCTCTCATAAACAGTCTTGAATAAAAAGAAATGTATCATTTATAAAAATGTAACTCTTAAATATGGGACATTTAACAATCGTTTGTCTTGTCTGATTCCCTTGACGGTGTGCTTATGATTGTCCAAAGGCAGGACCGATGCCCAAACACGTGGCCTTCATTATGGACGGGAACAGACGTTATGCGCGTAAGAAACACGTGGAAAGACAGAAAGGCCACACTCAGGGCTTCGACAAACTGGCTGAAGTGAGTCATTTAAAACCTTTATTAGGTGTAATTATAAATGGAGGAAAAGCACCAGGCGTCATTCATTAATAAATAAGGACATGTTTTAGAGTTTCCTATAACAAAATATCCCATGTGTCTTACTCCTTGTGTAGAACTTTAAAATGGAGTGGGTTGGTTACTGGGATCTCCTGCCGAGCATTATATCAACTTCTTGCTTTACAGGTCCACGTTTTCATAAAATGGCTGGCAGAACCACCATTAGTTGTTGGGCCTGTTTTTTAAGTGTTTTACACAAAATGAATAAAAGAATGTGGGTGTGGCTCCGTTTTCAGGGAAGTTTTTGTTTTGTCACGTCTCAGCCCCGGCTGTGAGAGACTTTTGGAAGGCGAATCTTTTCCCGCCAAAAACCCAGTTTGAACAGTTTGCAAAGTGATGTGTGAGAAATGTGACAAACCTAAAAGAAAAAAAAAAAATAATCTTAAATAATAATCACAATTAGTGAAAGTATTGAAATTGCAATTCTTTAACTTTATTTTTCCCCTTCATTTCTTTAATTATTTAAACCTGTAAAAAGCAGATTTACCCTTCATTTGTAAAAATATAACCAAACTACTTTATTTGATCACATTGATTGCAAATCTTTTTTTGATTCAATATAAACACATTTAGATATATAGATAGATAGATAGATATAGATAGATACATAGATACATACATACATACATACATACATACATACATACATTAATTGTACAAATGGATGCAAGTGCAGATGAATATTTAAATATATGAACAACAAATTAATATAAAGGCTGTGGGCAGTGAAACAAGTGCAGAATATGTTGAGCGAATACAGTAAAAAAAATATGTATATAAGATCTTTAAAAAACTGTTCACAAATGTGTGTAAGGCACAATATATGTAGAGAAATACGAGACATAAATTAGCAATATGAGGTAGGTACATTGTACAACAGTGCAAAAGGTTATATATAATATAAAAAAAATATAAAAATGATATATAATGCATTTATCGCGGTGGTTAATTTCTAAAATCTCCCGCAATAAATGAAAAACCACAATAAACGAAAAAAAAAGCTATTTTATGTACACAGTACTGTACTGTTTAAACGTTTTACTTCACTTTATAATTCATAATTATATTTTTATTAATACATTTTATTGTTTCAACATTAAACTCCATAAAAACTATTTCCTATAAGTTCCTATAAGAGACCGGGAAAATCAGCCAAAAAAATTTGTTATGTGGCAAATGAAATTCCTCGAAAAACATGCATACATACTACCACATTGACAATGTTCTCTTAAATTAAACACACAATGACTTAATTTTGTGAATGTAAAGTGTAGAAGGTACTGAAAGGATCTTTAGCAGAATGTGATTACCAAGATTACATCATTTCCTTTAGATATTCTTTGTCTCTCTCTCTCTCTCTCTCTCTCTCTCTCTCTCTCTCTCTCTCTCTCTCTCTCTCTCAGGCTCTTCGATGGTGTCTAAACCTGGGCATCCACGAGGTAACAGTGTACGCTTTCAGCATAGAGAACTTTAAACGCTCCAAAGAGGAAGTGAATGGCCTGATGGAGCTGGCTAAAGAGAAGTTCCTCCGGCTGCTCGATGAGCAGTGAGTCTGGCTAAACTCACATTGTGTAATAGATGCTGGTTATACACAACATATCCAGACTCCATGTGTGTTTGTTTTGGGCTTTTTTTTATTCTAGAGAGAACCTCGAGAAGCATGGGGTGTGTATTCGGGTATTGGGAGACCTCACGCTACTTCCTGAAGATCTCCAGCATGTCATTGCCAAAGCTGTGGTTTCGACTAGAGCACACACCAAGTAAGAACATACAGTAGCTTTGAATAAGAAACTAAGCTGAGATCTTCAGTTCACGTTAGGGTTTTTTTTTATTTATTTTTTTTAATATATTATTATATATATATATATATATATATATATATATATATATATATATATATATATATATATATATATATATATATATATATATATATTATTATACGATGGTTGAACCATCGTAACTCGGAGACCATCTGTAATTAATAAATAAATTACAGATGGTCTCCGAGTTACGATGGTTCAACTTGCGATTTTTCCATCTTATGATGACGAGAGCGTTACGACAAAATTGTCAAAATATTTAAAATTCCATGCAACAGGCAGCAGCAAACGATGTACGATACATCGGACGCGCAGTTGGAATGAGCGCATCTCTCTACCCTGTGAGATACCCCATCTCTCGCTAGTGGTCGACAGAGTTAAGTTGTCTCAGTGTGTGTTTTTCGATTTCAAACGGTTTCAAACTGCAAGTCTTCCAAGCGCCAAATTATGTCTCCTGTTGTAGTGGAAAAAAGAAGAGGAAAGCCATCAGTTTAGAGCAGAAAATGAAAATTATAAACCAGCATGAAGCAGGAAAGACTGTCACAGTCATAGGATATTTTTGACGATATGGAGTCGTCCGTTATCTCCATCTTGAGTAGAGGACTACCTGTGTGTATATAAATAATTTCTTGTTTTCTGACAGGTGTTTTTTAAACGTTTGCTTTGCGTATACATCACGCTATGAAATCGCAAATGCAGTCCGAGAGATGGCCTGGGGAGCCGAGCAGGGCCTCATAAAGTCCAGGTAATTACCCCCCCCCCACATTATTGATTCTTATTGTAGTCCTGTATGAAAAGACATGTACTATAATGCAGATGTTTGAAAATATCTGAACTTCCCCTGTAATCATAATAATTCTAGCGATACTCCGTCTCTGTAGATTACTGTGCTGGGTGATAGTGAGGTAACGTCACACTGAGATGCCATGATTTCTGGTTTATGAATAGTTCTGAAGCATGAGCATGTGATAGAAAGCCCTCTATCTGGGTGACTTGCTTCAAGCAATCCAACTGCAGTAACGTTTTAAATTCAGGGTCAAAAATAGACACTGAGATGCAATTTTAGTTTTCCTGCAAGAATGAAAAAAGCAGCAATATGAGGTGACAGACTGCAAAAGTTCTCAAGTTTCAGCAGTAACATGTTTTACTCACTCACACGTTTTCACTCTCTCTCTCTCTCTCTCTCTCTCTCTCTCTCTCTCTCTCTATCTCTCGTTCTTTTTCTGTCTTTCCCGTTACCTATTCATTTTTTGCTTCCTTTCTTTTTGTCTGTTTCTTGGTCTCCCATTGTCCCTCTTTTTTTTTTTTTTGCCTCCATGTTCTGTTTGCTCTCACTTTTCCTCTCCTCTGTTTCCGAGTAGCTCTCTGCCTCTTCGATTTTTTCTTTCTTTCTTTCTTCCATTCTTTCTTTCTCAACTTTCCCTCATATTTTGCTGTCTTTCTTTCTTAAAATCCCTCACTTCCTCTTTCTTCAACTCTTTCTCTTACATCTTTCTTTCTTTCTCTCTCTCTCTCTCTCTCTCTCTCTCTCTCTCTCTCTCTCTCTCTCTCTCGCATCCTTCTCTTTTCCTTTCTCTCTCATAGTTTATTTCTCTCATATTATACTGTCTTTCTCTTTCCTACTTCCTCTCTCACTATCTCTACATCATCCTTTTCACCCCTACCTCTCTCACTTTTTCACACTTGCAAACTTTCTTGCAAACTTTTTGCACACTTTCTCTTTCTTCACATACACAGTTTATTACCTTATCTTTCGCTCTCTTTCTCATACTCCATCGCTTTTTTCTCACTCTTTCTTTTGCATTCTTTTTTTCCCTTACTCCCTCCCTCCTGTCTCTCTCTTTCTTTCTCTCTCTTTCACATACATGGAGTCTCTTTACCCTATCTCTTGCTGTTTTTCTCTCTCATACTTCCCTCTGCTACTCTCTCCATCATCTTTCTTCCCCTACCTATCTCTTTTTCCTCCCCATCTTTCTCTCTCTCTTTCTTATTCACATGTACCTGGTCTCTTTCTCTTATCTCTTGCTGTCTTACATTTTCATGCTTCCTCACATCTCTCTCTCTCTCTCTGTCTCCTCCCTCCCTCCCACCATTTCCATCTTTCTCACTTTTTATTAACATACAGTGAGTCTCTTTTCCTTTCATACTCCCTCGCTTCTTCTCTCTCACACTATCTATCATCCTTCTTTTCCCTTTCTTTTGCTATCACTTTTCCCTCCAGAATACTGCCCCACCTCTCTCTCTCTCTCTCTCTCTCTCTCTCTCTCTCTCTCTCTCTCTCTCTCTCTCTCTCTGTATCTCTCTATCTCTTAATCTCTCTAGTGTCTGTAGCTCTCTGCCTCTCTCTTTCTTTTTTTTAATGCTACATATTTCCACAGAAATGCTGAAAGCTTAAAGGTTCAAGTCACTGCATTGATCATGTATCAATCAGGACCAAACACAGATCTCAATCACCATCAGCTAATTTATCACTTTCTGTAACGCACTTTTACATTCTGTCACCTGCTGTGTGTCTGTGGACCAAATTAAAAACTGAGGAAACTGTACAAGCTCTCAAACTGACCTACACGTATTATACATTTAGCACTCAAACACACACACTTGTCTATAATTATGTTAAAATGAGTATTACGATGAGAAAAATTAGTTTATTTTAATTTTATCAAATGAAAATGTAAAGTTTACTTCTTTTTTTTCTTCTAGTGATGTATCAGAAGCGCTGTTAAGCCAGTGTCTGTACACCAGCAACTCTCCCAACCCTGATCTCCTCATCCGCACTTCTGGAGAGGTGCGCCTCAGCGACTTCTTGCTCTGGCAGGTACGGAAGCCTACAGAAACCAAACTGAATTTCCAGACCGCCAAACCTTTTATACGTTTTTTTAAGAAATGTAAACAATACTGCAAGCAATGTCATGGGATCTAACTTGTACTTGCATTATCCCAAATTAACCCCACCCACACATCCAATTTACATCCAGTTTCTGTGCATCTGGGCAGGTTCCTGAGGTAAATTTGACCGCATTCTTGCTCTTTCAGAATTGTATGTAGATAACAGTGTTGGACGAAGTACACAAACAATTAACTTGACCTAAAGTAGAGGTGCACTAGGTAAAATATTACTCCTGTAAAAGTGCTCCCTTTAAACTTTCACAAGATATTTACCTTCAAATGTATTTGAGTATCCAAAGTATTCACAGCGCTAAATTATTTCCACATTTTAGCACATTTTGTTATGTTGCAGCCTTATTCAAAATGGATTGAATCTATTATTTTATAGTTATTGTCAGCAAAAGATCCAGGAAGTACCATGACCAGGAACGCCTCAGAGATTAGGATTTAACTTTATGCAAATGAGAAGCAAAGCATTTTGGTGACTGTCAATAAGTGTCAGGTTGATAGGACTTCTTTCCCCCAACCCCAACCCCCCACCACCTGTTGTCAACTTCATCTTCTTCCACATTTGGTCCAGTGATTTCTAGATGGGTAGTATGGAAAAAACATGGGTCGGGGTAACCATACACTGTACAGTCAAAAGTTTTTGGACACCTTACCATCACAACCAGATAGATTTGTTAAGTTCCTCATTGATGGTACAATAATACTCTTATGGGAAGGCTCTTCACTAGATTTTGTAGCGTAGTTGTGGGATTTGTGTTCATTCAGCCTAAGGCGCATTAGTGAGATCAGGTATTAGACTTTGGATCTGAAGGTTGTGAAACCACAACAAGCTGCCATTCCTGGGCCCCTGAGCAAGGCCCTTAACCCCATAGCTGCTTAGTTGTATGAATGAGATAAATGTAATTTTTTTTTTTTTTTTTTTTAAAACACATGATGTATTAACAATTGTTCCTTTATCAGTCTTTTTTGTCAATTTTTCATGTAAAAAAAAAAAAAACTAAGTAAGAAAACTGCTTTACTTCTGACTAAGGCTGCAACTAACTTAATCGATTAATCGGATGTTCTTTTTTTCTGATTAATTAGATTTAAAAAATAAAATAAAAAGTTTGCTTATTATAACTATATGCACAAGTCACACATTTAGTTTTGACATTTTATAAAGCTTATAGTGGTGTACATGAGGGGTTTCTCCTTTGAACAAATTAATTCATGCTCTTTTGCTTCTTTTTGTAAAAAAAAATAAAAAATTCAAAACACATTTAAGTATACAAAGTGAAGCAATTTGTGTTGATCAACATTTGTATTGTTTTAATGATAATTACAGATGGCAAGTTGACCACCATGTTTAAAATATCAATATAAAATATAATACGACATTGTTTTGACAATTTTTGTTAAAAAGAAAAATTCACAGACATTTTATAAAGATATCTAGAATACATAATACATTTAATCTTGTATAATCATTAAATAATATATGCATAACTTGAATATACACACATTAAGAAACAAGCATTTGAACGTAGTAAAGCTGCAGTAAATTACTGTTGTAGTAGACAAATGCTATCAAAAAAGAGAATGGAACGGAGAAACGCAGCAAGCTAACAGGGAAGATTTTTATCGTTTATTGCTGCTTCTAGATTTAGTGTTTGTTCGCACAGTTTAAATTGAATCCATCACTATGTGATGCTCGATGCATCACTATGGGATACTACTCGACGTTCGCGAGTGACTCCAGAACAGATCCAGTGCGACTGTCCCGAAGTTAGAAAACAGTTTACACAATAGCACTCCATTAAACTATACCATTTTCACATGATGAGGTAATACAGTTTTTTTCTTACCGTGCTGATGTTTTGCCTTCATCCGTGACGCACACTTTTTTCCTGCTGCCGGTTGACCCTGAACTCTCCGCCATTTCGCCGTTACGCTAAACCGTTACTTGAGCAGTCCAACTAATCAATAACGCCATTCGTTGACAACGAATTTTATTTTCAATTAGTTGTTGCAGCATTACTTCTAACTAAATAAAGCAGTGGGACTGGAGATTCCTTTTAAAAATGCTTAATAAACATCTCACATTTTTTACACATACTAGACATCCATATATTATATTGAGTATGCTGATCTAATGATTGCAGAAGGTAATTTCTGTCATAAAATTCTCCTGACCAACCAGAACTGAATGTTCTACAGCATTTTGTTTCTAAATTATAAACTAAATTAATGTAATTTTTATCCATTATCAGTTTTGTGAGACCTCAAATCATATATCTGCAATGTGTCATTAAGGGAATGGACACTAATTATATAACCTTTCCTTCCCTTTCCACAGACGTCTCACTCTTGCATAGTGTTCCAGTCTGTCCTGTGGCCAGAATACTCTTTTTGGAATCTCTGTGAGGCAGTTTTGCAGTACCAGCTGAACTACCGCTCTATTCAGGTAAGACGGCAGCCTGTCAACCAGGAAAATTATTTGTCACTTGTACATTAAGCAGAGTGCATATATCCCAGCTTGTTTGGAAGTTTGGTTTAGAGCACAGGGTAAACCACGATACGGTGCCTTTTGAGCAGAAGAGGTTCCTCAACAGTGGAAAGCTTGGTGGTGCGGTGGCTTGAACCTCCGACCTTCTGATCAGCAAACCAGAGCATTAATCGTTGCGACAGATATGAGGTGGTATCAAAACGTTTCGAGACTAGCTCTGTATAAAGCTCCCAGCATTCCTTCTACTTCTGCGATGTGTCCTGAAAGTCTTCTCTTTGTAGCGTGTAAAGCACCTTCCTGCATTTCACGCTGGATCTCCGCATGGTGTCAAATAAACTTTGAGCTGAATCTTCCTTTTTGGGAAGAGGGTGAAGTCCACAGGATCCAAGTCTGGTGAATAGGGTGGCCCTGTGGTCAAGTAAGACCATGTGGATTATTCTCCGATGATCATCATGCACAAGTTGCTGAATGGTTTCGACATTTTGAGGGATTGAGCTTGTTGAAGGTGTTCCTGATCTCTCGTCATCTAGTGATGATCTTCCGCTCTTGAAGTGCACGTGCCACTCAAAACACTCTCGGACGACTCATTGCAGCATCGCCGTATGTCATGTCATTGTGGCAGATTTGCCCAGTTTCACGCAGAATTTTACGTTGCTCTTCGTTCTAACTTGCTGTCCATGATCAATTTACAGATGTGGTAAAGCACATGGTCAGAATAGCACCGGTTAGCACCATTAGTCTCTAACTTTTTGATACCACCTCATAGATCACTTTGTTCATCAATTGCAGAAAATACTATGGTTCTGCTTTGTTTTGGGGTTTTTTTTAAGTAAGGATGTGAAGTAAAAAAATTTATATTTGGACCTGCATTTATTAGCACTTTCGAGTGAGCTCTCTCATTCAAACCAACGTGGCCATTAGGGAAAGTGGCTCGGTGGTTAAGGTTCTGGGTTACTGACAGGAAAGTTGGGGGTTTAAACCCGGTATCACCAAGCTGCCACTCTTGGGCCCTTTTTCAAGGACCTTACCCCTCTGATCTCCAGGGTCACTGTATCACCCTGCACGCTGACCCCTAATTCCTAACATTGCAGGTATATGAGAAGAAAGAATTTCATTGTGCTGTAACATACATGTGAGGAGTTAAAAGCACCTTTACCTTTATGGCTTACCTTTAAATGCAATGTGTGGTGTCATGTTATGTTCTAGAAAGCACGGGAGCTGCACAAAGAGGCTGAAACCGCGCAGCAGCTGGAGTCCGATCGTTCGTGTGTAGCCGAACTTCTTCGGCAGGGCAGAAACGGCAAGCCCATAGACGCCCACTCTCGTCACTCAGCACTGCTAAGCTATACGGCTGGCCGAGAGGAGCGAGTGAGCCGCTTCCTCAGCGCCCTTCAACAGAAAAGAGACAATTTCTTTGAGCAAATGAGCAGCCTGACTGCTGTTGCTTAAACTTTGATTGTTAAAAATTATCCAGTCCTGAATCACTAACTGCTTCCAACTTGTCTGATATAGTTTGGTGGCTAATTCCGATCCCATTGGTTGTGTCAAATCAGAGAAGCATTGTGTAGGGCTGTGGTGCTGAGTCCAACATGGCTGCCTGTAGATGTGGTTCCAAATCCCAAGAAAGTAAGAAGATTTTTTATAAATTAACAAATTTGTACATAGTTTCGACAACACGGATGATGTACCCCGTTTTATGGGGATTTGAGCTATTCAACTTTGTCTTAAAGATGGTTCTCAAAACTAGGTATTTAAAACTAGATGTCAACATCGATTTTAACATCTTTGAGGTGTGCGAGTTATGAATGTGTAGCTCTAATATGTCACTATTGAGCTGTGTCTTGAATCACATACCTGAATTTCCTATTTTTGATTATTTTTAAATCTTAACCCTTCTGAACACCTTTGGGATAAATGTCAACACTGACTACACCCCCAGACCTCCTTACTTTATATCAGTCCCTGACTTTACTAACACCCTTGTGGCTGATAAACACAAATGTCCACAAGCACACTCCAAAATCTAGTGGAACATCTTCCCAGAATAGTGGAGGAAATTATTAGAGCAGATCGGGATAAAATGTGGAATGCGATACTCAAAAAGCACATACCAAACTTATGACCAGGTTTCCGCAAACTTTTGGCAATATAGTGTATGACTTACAAAGATTACATAAAATTCTTGAATTGCATTTTAGGAAACTGGTTTGGGAGTCTAAGAGCACTGGTTATGGTTGGCAGGGATGGTGTATTATCTTTCAGCTTTCAGTCAGCGCAACATGGGCATCTGTGAGCAAAATAATTTAGAAGAAGGCAGATGGTTCTTTACTCTGAGTGTGACCCGGCAGGAGTTCGAAAGGTGCAGTGGTTTTACTTGTGTCACAGAAAGTATGCTTTCTTTTTCGCCATCTCTGGTTGTTAGGTTCCATGTTATGGGAGAAATAGCTGGTGAGTGGGAGAAGGTAAAATGGCAAATTGGGCAAAAATGGGGTAAAAAGAAAGATGAGAGATGAAAAAGCAAGGGACAAGGGTCAAAACATTCAAACAAAAGCCTGAAAGGAAAAAATAAGTTAGATCTAGTGCATTGCAAAACTGAAAATCACAGTATATCAGGTACTGTTGGAATGACATGAGTGTTACAGATCTAGAACACACTTATGTTTGTATTTTTGTTAGTTTCATTCCAATTTGAATCAAGCTGCCTCATTATCTTGAATATTTGGATTGAATGAGTCCACTTAAAAAGTATGATTTACATGCTATTATTTTTTCTTTCTTTAAAGATTACTACGTAGTACATGTACTATTTTGCGATTTGAGACACAGCTCTTGACCAAGTTAAATGGACACCATGGTTACACCATTAGTGGAACTTTTGCTTAGTGATTTTCTAAGCAAACCAGTGCTACTACATCCTCAAAGGGCTGAAGACATTGGACTGCTTGAGATTACTGTGACTACATGTGTATTTAAAGCCTTGTTTCTCTTACAAAATAAAAGATTTTAAAACATTTATTTGCATGTCATTTTTTGGGCTTACTTCAATAGGTTCTGAAAGATTTGGGAACAGTAAGGAATTGAAAAAAACTCATGAAGTACAGATATTTAAATATGTCAAACAAGCTGACAAATAAAATCGCATGAAGTTCAAGAAGGCTTATAAAACAAGGTGAGAAATCTAATTGGGTCTGCATTTTTCCACACTGATTGTAAAGTGAGTCATTATGTGAAGGAACATTTGCTGTCTGAATGAACTTGGACATTTTTTTTTTTACATTTGCATCAGGGTTGTGCTCATTTCTAGATACGTGTACCACCATCAAGAAACTGACAAGAAAACTAGCGTAAAGTTTAAGAAAGGTAAAAAACATAGAAATCTAATTGGGTCTGTATTTTTCCACATGGAATGTAAAGCGAGTCGTGAAAGGGAAGAAACATTTGTCTGAATGAACTTGGACATTTTTTTACATTTGCATCAGGGTTGTGCTCAGTTCAGGATTGTTGTACCAGCATCCTAGTACTAGGACACATTTTCACATCGTGTTGAAGGAGTGTGAAGCGCTGTCTAATTTTTCGCTTCAAATTTTCTATTAGGTGCTCAATCAGATCAATGCACAGCATTTGTGTTCTCATTGGATCAAGGTGATTGTTGACCTCGACTTTGGTTCAAGATGGCAAAAAGAATAAATCTTACTGGGGTTGAATAGAAGGAGGTTCAGTCACAAAGACCTACTCACCTGGCTTGTGTTTTAAAAATCAATTGGGACATTCTGTTGAAGAACATTAATCCATGATTTGAACCAGAGTGATTTTGAATCAGAACTAAAGCTGGTTATTTTCGTGTAAGAGCATATCCCGAAGTTTTTTTTTACCCCACACTAACGTGGCAAGTGCATTTAAAATTGATTCTTTATTAAGAAAAAACCTATTGCACTAAACCATTTATAGCTATATTCAACGTTACAAACATCCGCATGGAAAATCATTTGTTCCATCACCTGACCTGAACCATCACACCCGTATGTGGTTCTTCCCCCACCAATATGGAAGTAAACAATTGATTGGGTTGTCTTTGTATCCTGTCACACTACAGGTTTCCTTCACTGGAAGTAAGAGACATAAAGAGTGTTCCAGCATGATTCTGTCCCTATGCACAAAGAGGACCATAGTATGTTAGGGTTGTGTTAGAGTGGAGGATGGAGGATCCTGCACCGAACCCTAAGCTCAACCTTGATTTTCCAAGACACATACAGGATGAACTGGAATGCTGGAAGCCTCGTCACCAAACATCAACCACCCTAATGCCCCTGATATGATGATATGATGCTTTCATAAAATCCCCCTCGGCCAGTCTCCAAGATCTAGTGGGAAGCCCTTCTCAGAAGAGTGGATCTCATTAAAAAAACAAACAAGGCTTACATGTGGAATGGTTTGTTTAGAGATGCACATGGGGATACTTTACTTGAAGGTGTATGAAGGTGTCCACAAACTTTTGGCCGTAGCTTTTCGATGGCAAGGCGACACACACACACACACACACACACACACACACACACACACACACACACACACACACACACACACACACACACAGACAGACAGACAGACAGACAGACAGACAG